>NW_004524797.1:261383-265342 GCF_000260255.1 Octodon degus | reverse complement strand
GTTCAATCCCCCAGCACCACATGCCAGCCAGCCCCGCCCCCTGGTGGGCTGAGCTGGCCACACACACACACACACACACACACACAAATAAAATATTAAAAATAAATAAAGAAAACTAATTTAAAAAAATATATTTTGTATAATTCACAGCTTTAACACTCACAAAAATTGCCCCCAAAGAGTCTAATTCTGAAGAGTATGGATAAATGCCTTTCACTCTTGATCTTCCCTGATTAGTACTACAACTAATGGTGCCCACTCTTCACTGAAGCTAATCTACCTTTCATCCATGCTTTTTCTTTTCTAGGTTTCTTTTCTTCTAGCTATTTTCAACTGTACCATTTGGCTTCATCTGCCTCATTACATTCTTTATGTCATTATTGTAGCTGGAGAGCTACAATAAATCACATACCAAATCTGCTGAATTATTAGGGTAAAATAATCATCACGTAATTTATCTTTATTTTCTCAATTTTAAAATATCTGGCTTTATTTATTTATTTATTTTTGGAACCGGGGATTGAACTCAGACCCTTGTGCTTGCCGGGGAAGCACTTATTCCACTGAGCCATCTCCCCGGCCCCTGGCTTAATTCATTTATTATGTCTCTTTAGGAAATATCTTCTGATAACTGTTTCTCTTTTCCTTTCCCCTCCTCTTTTTTAATGTATCTGGTATAGGGTCTCATGCATAGCTGAGACTTGTAGTGATCCTTCTGTTTTCAGCCTCCCCAGCACTGGGATTACAGGCGTCCACCACCACTCTGGGTCTCAGTGGCTGGGCTCAGTGTGCCGGGGAGTAGGGCTGGTATAGCATGTGATACCAGGGATCGGACCCCAGTCCCTGCGCTTGTCTAAGCAGGCACTTAGTCTGCTGGGCTATCTTGTCAGCCCTTTCTTTTCCTTTAAGACATTAATTTACCAAGTTGGGGCTTTAAGGTTCCAGAATGTCTGTGCTGAAAGATTTTAGACATTACCTAGACTAACTCAAGGCCTTCATCTCAGAGCAGTGAACCAAGCATCAGAGAGGGAAGGTTTTTAATCTAAGATCCTTACCTTAATCATTCTAATGATTTCTCATCTTAGAACAGCTATATTTTCTCCCTAATTATAGTCTATTGTTACTCCCAGAATTATGCCATCGCTGACTGGTTTTTAAAGAAAACACAGTAATTAACTTCCTAAGGTGGTGATATAATTAAGGTTTTTTAAAAGGAGTTTTAAATTGTGATTTCAAGTTATTCATGTTTTCCAGTGTCTATCAGCAATGTATAAAGGATTTCTGTAAATCTGTAAACAGAAAAGAAGTCTGAGATGACAGAATGATTTAGGAACCTGGGTTTTAAGCTTAGTTCTGCTAGTTACTTTAGAAAACTTGAAATCATAAAAACAATTTTAAAAAACCTCTTAGTCTCTTCCCCCACCAAGGAAGATCAAAGAATGTGGGCAAGAGCTGTGATTCTAACCCTTCCTTAGATTCCTTCAGGACTTAAATGAGGTCTGGTGATTTAATGTACAGTGTGGGTTTGCTTACTCATGACAAAGCTGCATGGGACAAATCCCCAGGATTGCTGTGAAGCCACACTGAGTACCCAGGGCTGACAGAAACTCTGACAGCATATACACATTTCTTCCACTGAAAACTGTAAAATTACCTTTAGGTGTTTTGAGACACAAGCTTTTAAATATATTTAAATCACAGGGAAATAATGAAAAGAATGTTGTACGACTTCCATGCCTTTGCAAGTTTTTTTTTTTTTTTTTTTTTTTTTGAGAGACAGGGTCTTACTGTGTAGCACAGGCTGGCCTGGTAGTGGGGAGCCTGGGTCAGAGATGGGGCAGAAAGCGGATCGTTGCAGCAATCTTCCTGCCTCAACCTCCTGAGTGCTGGGATTACTGACCTGCACCATTCAACTCAGCTCAAAAGCTTCATTCGTTTCACCATTTCCCTGAGGAGAAAAGGTAGGCTTTTCACAAAGAGAAACAATTCACATAAATATTGTTGTAGATTGTATCTAAATGTCCCCTCCAAGCCTCCTGTGCTCAGAGGTGGTCCTCTTCAGAAGGGGCCGGTCTAGAGCGTGTGACAGTGGGATGGGAGATGTGATGCTGGCACTGACTCCAGGCTTCATGCTAGGATTAAGGTTTCCTCACCCTGGTGGTGGGGAACCTGGGTCAGAGATGGGGCAGAAAGAGGATCGTTGCTGGATGCTCTGCTTGCAGTCTGCTGCCTTCTGCCTGCCATGAACTGTCCCTCTTCTGTAATGCCCCTCTGCCACGCCCTGCCACGGAGCCAGCAGATTATAGATTGAAACTTCTACCAACTGAGCCAAAATAGACCTTTTCTCCTTTAACTTTGGGAATCAAGTATTTTGTCTCAGCAATGTGAAGAGTAGGACAAGTATGAAGAGAAGTTTCACTCCAACCACCAGGAGGCTTCTGTGGAAGCGTTCACAAGCACAGTGCCTTCTTTATGTCAAATCCCACTGCTTAAGAAGAGCACTTAGTTGAACAGAAGGAAGGTACTTCGAATTGGATTATCAAGTACTTTTCTTCACATTAAGTACCCAACTAGATTATATTGCACAGAGAATTTAAAGGAGAGGTCCTTCAAGGAGTTTAAACTCTCTTCATGCAAAATACAATAGTTCATTCATCCACACTCAGTGAGCAAATTTAAAAGGGCATTAGCACAGATCACATGTCACTTCCCATCTACAGGGACTGAAATCCAAAGGCACTGCCAACTGTTGTCTTACTGTCTGGTTGTGTTTAAGTAGCAAAGAGAGACACTGCTTACCACCAGCGTCTCCTAGGCAGGGTCCAGGAAGTGGGCTCTTAACTCATGAGCCCCAGGAGCAACTCCCGACAACCACCACTGAACTGTACTACACATAACTGCTGCTTAAATAATGTCAGTTGAGTGCAAGTGCAAGAATCTCCGCTGTGAGCCCATTAATAGAGAAAATTTAAAGATCTGTACCCCTGCCTTCAAAAAGTTGAAATCCAATCATGTAAAATAGGAGCAGTTTGTCAGAAGACAGTGGATTATTATAGTAAGCGCCAAAGGACATAGAGTGCTACCTTGAAAAAGCCTTGGAGAGAAAGTTAAACATTTCCATTTGATATACAGCAACTTAGGCTCCAAGAAAGTATACAACGTATTCATAATTACAGTCAGCTAAGGGGCACGGATGTCAATCCAAGCTGGCAAAGCTGATGTAGTATGCCACACGTTCATTCACGTCAAGACGCCCTGACACTGCTGGGGACGTGGGGTTCGTTTCATTTTTGCCATTAACTTGTCGCAGAACTCTTAAACAGTACACATTTTCTGCAATCCACCTACCTGTGCAACCAGGGAAGGGGTGGTGAATGAACTAGATCAGTATTCTTCTAGAGTTTCTTTCTTCGGTGTGGTTTAATTGGGTGATTATTAAAATCCTTCTGGTCTGGGGCTTTTGCTAACAGTTATATTCCTTCCCTGCTCTTTGAAATAGTTGGGAATGGTGCTCTTGGCTATTAAGGGAAAGCAGAGGGGAGCAGAAGAGATAAGCTGGCTCCAAGATCACTCCCCCTTGCTAAAGCTAGGACTCTGACCCTGCGGGGGGGGGGTGGCAGTGAGTTAAATCGACTTATTCCAGGACCCCAGCCCCACCCTACACCCGGGATACACTGTACCTGCGGTGCTCACGGTTGAGCTAGGAACGGACACCACGTGTCTCGTGCTTTTCTTAAACGTTCTGGAGAGAGAAGTCCGCGGCTTTAAGTAACTTAGAGCCGCGGCGTAGGACGCGAGGGTCCGAGAGCCAGCAGCCGCGACGCCCGGCCCGGAAAGGGACCGGCCGCTTCCTGGTCCCCCGCCCACCGCGCCCACGCCCACTGCGCGCCGCGTCCCTCGGCTGCGGCGGGGTCGTGGGATCCGGCTGAGCCCGGCCCGGTCTCGGCGGCCGCGGCCGA
>NW_004524797.1:252726-260928 GCF_000260255.1 Octodon degus | reverse complement strand
CCGGCGGCGGAAGACGGCCTGGGGCGGGCGCAAGCGCGCCTTCTGGCGGACGGCGAGGCAGGAGCGCCCGGCCCGGGGGCGGTGCCCGGGGGCGTGGCTCGCTCTGCGCCGGCGAGACCCCTGCCAGTCCTCGCCGGCTTCTCGACATCTTCAACGTTACCCCATCCCCAACTTGGTGCGTGGGATTAAGCCCAGGTCCTTCGCGCTGAGCTAAAGCCTCAGCTAGTTAAAGTTTTGGATGGCACTAACTATTGGCGATCCTCCTGTTTCAGCCTCCCAGAGTGCGGGAATTGCTGGTGTCCGTCGTCCTGTCCAGTTAAAACCAGTTACTTTTTATTCCAGACATTCGCCTGGCCCGCTCACATACATCTTCAGATCTTTTCTCAAGGGTCAGGCATCTGCAAAGGGGGCTTCCCCCTTAAAACATCCCCTTTGCCTAGAGTTCCCATTCCTCTTCTCAGTTGTGTCGCTTTTCCGTAGTATCTACCTAAGATGCACATTATATATATTACTTACATGTTTGTTGCCTACTATCCTAAAATTAAACCTCTCAGAGTGCAGGGAGTCTTGTTTAGTTCCTTAATGTGTTCCCGGGCCAATGCCTGCCACATAATAAATGTTAGATAAATATTTGTCAAATTCACTCATTCATTCTAAAATTACTGGACGCCCAATATTTGTTCCCTTTTTTCTTCTGCACACCAGCTTCTCTTGACATTTATTGAGCACCTGCTTTTCATGCCTTCAGCCAACACTGAACATTTTTTCTGCCTATTCTACTTGCAGTTACTAACAGCCTACTACTTAACCAGTATTTTTTCAATAGTTTGAGGTATAATTGGCATAGAATAAGCCACATATGTTCCAAATGTACAATTTAGTGAGTTTGACACGTGTACAACTATGAAACCATCGCTGTAATCAAATAGCGATCATATCCACCACACCTAAAAGTTTTTCCACGTCCCTTTATTTCCCTTCCTGTGTCTCCTTGTTCCTTTCCCCCAACTGCTCATGTTTTCTTTTGCTATAGATTTGTTTGCTTTTTCTAGGGTTTTGTTTAAACATAATCATACAGTAGGTCTTGTCTTTTAGAACGAGGATCTGGCTTCTTTTACTTAGCATAATTCTGCTGAGACTCGTCCATCAGTGCGTGTACCAGCTTCTTTTATTTCTTGGTAGTATTTCATTGTAGGGTGTACTAAACATACCATATGATCTGGTGGTTTCACTCCCAGGTATTAATCAAGAGAAATGAGAGCAAATACCCAGGAAGAGGCCTGCACAATAATGTTTATGGAAGCTTCCTTTGCAATACCCCCAAAATGGAAACATTGTCAATATCCTTTAGTAGATGAAGGGATAATTGACTGGTATATATTGAACATCTGCTGTAAAGTAACAAAACTTTATGGGGTGCTGATAAGCCTTGCTTAAGTAACTTTCCTTTTAGTGAAAAGATGCAGTAAGTAACGAATAGCTTGAAAGTGGATCGCAAGCGTGATATGCCTTGCGCAGGAGTTGGGCTTTTCCTCGAGGGCAGTAGCTAAGGCTTTGAACAAGAGCCTTCTCTGAACACTGCCTTCTTTCATACTCTCACATCTGAGACGACACTCAAATGTCTCTGCGTGAAGTTTCTCTGCATCCCCTCTCATCTATTTCAGAACTCTTCCTCCTTTCTCTCCCCTCTAGTCTACTCCAAATTTTGTAGTGGATTGAATAACCTAAAACACAACCAACCCCCGATTTGGACTCACACACTCATTACAACCCTGACTCCACATTAAAATGGGAAAGATGTAAAAAGCAGCTGTGACTTGAAAAAGTGTCAGTGGGAACAGAAAATTTGATTTTAAAAAACCCCTCTGGAGTTCAAATAAATCATAAAAGAATATAAGCTGGCCTGAGGTCTGAGATCTTTTATCCTTGAAAAAGTGTTCCATGCCTGGACTGTCCTATTTACCAATAAAAGTGATGCTCCGTAGCATTTTTATAAAACCAGTTTTTTAATGAATAGTTTCTATGAAGCAAATATTTTAAGCATAATCAGATGAGTTTTAACAAAAGCACTTAAATCATGTGTCCACCACCACAATGGAGGTACAGAACCAGTTCACCATTTCAAAGTTTCTGAGCCATCTACAGTTAATTCCCTCCCCTCTGGGCCCTTTGGAGCTGCTGGTTTTGTCACCACATCCTTTTCTTTTCCAGAGTGCCACATGAATATACGGTGCACAGTCTTTTGGGTCTTGCTCTTCTTTCCCTTGGCGTAGTGCTCTTGAGAAGCATCTGCGTTGTACCTGCCTGTAGCAAGTTCCTTTCCATTGCCGATGGTGTGTCATTGTACAGACCTGTCACAGTTTGTTTATACATTCACAGCTGATGCACATTTGTGTAATTTCCAGTTTAGGACTATTATGAATAAAACTGCTATAAACAACCACATAGGTCTTTGAGTGGTTAGATATTTTCCTTGCATATGCACTTAGGGGTAGGGTGGCAGGTTGCAGATAAGTGTATGCTTAATTGTATAAGAAGCAGTCAAACAGATTTCGTAAGTGGTTTCACCACTTTGGCTCCCCACTCTTTGTCCCCCAGCAATGCATAAGAGCTCCATTTACTTCAGATTCTCTCCAGCATTTAGCATTGTTGGTCTTTTTGATTTTAGTTCTACTGTGGATGTACAGGGACATCACGGGGAAGGCTTAATTTGCATTTACACTGGACTAATGATATTGAGCATCTGTTCATGCATGCATGTGTCCTTTACATATACTGTTGGGTAAAGTGTCCATTCTTCAGGTACATTTTTACTCAGAACATATCAGGAAGTTCTCAAAGTCCCTGGGTATCTTCCTTTAGCAAGGACAGGTTAGGAAGCCGTTTAAGTAATCAATTTTGCAAAATGAGGCAATTCAGAGAGGTCAAGAATTCACCCCATGCCCTGGATATAATTGCATTTCAGGAGAATGAAGGGAAAGCAGAAATCCCATAGGTTGGTCACTCTTTAGCACAGTGTGTCTCAGCCAGGGAAAGAGGACGCAGTACATGAAGGCAACATCTAGATACAAAATTTGGCATGTGACTCCACAAAGGGGCTGGACTCCTAAAAGCCACACTGTGGATTCACGTCAAATCTTGCTCTGATGGCCAGGTGTGGTGGTGGCACATGCCTGTAGTTGTAGGCTGAGGCAGGAGGATTGTAAATCCAAGCCTAAACCCAAGCTAAGCAATTTAACCATTTAGGGAGACTATCTTAAAGGGAAATGGCTGGGGTGTAGCTCATTGGGAAGACCCTGTTTTTAATCTGCATTTCCACAAAACAAAGAAGCAGAAAGCTGTCTTGGGGAAAGCATACGTCCTGGGGCCAAATAAGAAAGTTTTCAAAATGGACAGAGCTCACATCAAAGGCATTCTTCCTCAGCAAAAAGCCAGGCTCATCTTTTCGTCTTTGGACAATGGAGACAGGGGCAAGGAGCGCATGTTGGGTCACATTTCCTGTCCCAAAGGCTAGAGAGAAACCCTAAGTGCTCTGCTGGAGTGGCTCGTGGGGTAGGCAAGGTGGATGTGCTATCAGGGAATGAAACTCCCAACCTGAAAGATACCTGGGACGAGTTCGTGTTCTCTAAAACCAAAGAATGAATTTTAGGAACAATGGAAGTTAAGAGCAGAATATATTTATTATGGGAAAGAAAGCTTCTGCCCAACAAAAGAACAGAAGGGGACTTGAGTGGGTTGCCAAGCACCCTGCCTTCTCTAGGGGCTTCATAGAGCAAAACCATGAGGTGAAGTGGGCCTAAGGTAGGAAACACGCAGTTTGCTAGGGCATGAGGTGGGACAATACTATGGTCAACTAATAAGATTACAACCATAACTGCTCAGGTAAAATTGACTAAATCCAGGACCGAATGGGGAAGTGAGTCATACAGTAAGTGGGCAGGAATATAGAACAAGGGTTTTTGCTGTAGGGGGTTGGGCTACTGACTCTTCCTGGCTTCCTGCAGGTGATTATCAATCCCAGATGCTTATTTTTAGAGAGGTCTTCACTTGTTTGATTTTCTGTGTTATGGTCTGGCCCACAGTGGGAATGTCTGTCTCTCCCACAGTTGCAAGGTATCTTGCCTTTCCTCTGGCTCCTTTTGAGGGCCTGGCCCTGTCTGACTGCCCATAATATTTATCTAACCCAGGTGCCTACAACAGATGGACAGTAAGCTGCAGTCTGGTGGTCATTGTGGCTGTGCAGAGACTTCACACAGGAGAGGCCGCCCTGGGAAGGGAGTGCAAGCCAAGGCCCAGCTGTGGGAAGCGAATGGCCCTGTTGCCAGCTTACCTGGGCTGAGGAAGATGGAAATGTCTCCAGCAGAAAACCTCCTTCCAAAACCCTTCATGCACTTTTGGCCCCATCCAGACAGCCTGTCCTTTTGGAGAGAACCATATTCGGGGCAGACACAGACACCTGTGCTGTGCAGATGGGCCCAATGCACTTGGTTCAGTGGACTCTGCCCTCTCATTCTTCCTCCTCCCAGTTCAGCAAGCATCATTTAGAAGGAGAATGAGATGCTACAGAGAATAATTGTAGCTCTTTTTGTTTTTCCCTTGCAAGGTAGATTTTTTTTTTTTTTTTTTTTTTGATCTTTGCAGTACAATCCAAGAAGAGGTACTGTTCATCCTCCCTTTCAGAGCCTTAAATTTTATAGCTAGGAGGAAACATTGCAAATGTCCCTTCCAGAATTTTGAGTGGCAATTTGAGAGACCTCTAAGTGTTCACTTCTCATTCAAATTCATCTGTTTCTTTTTTTATAATTCTTCTAATATATATTGTTCCAATACGCACCACTACACACACACACACACACACACACACACACACACACACAATTATTTCTAGTATATATTGTTTCTTATGCATACTGTTCCCAAATAAAAACACAACTCTTGTTTATAAGTGAACTGCAGGGACTTGATTATGGCATTATTCAATTCCACTGTCTTCCTCAAAGCTACCACCTCAGGAGTAAGTTCTCTTTTAGCTGAAGCTCCAGTTCCAGATCACTTTGCCTTTTCCTCAGGTATGTTTTGGTGGAATCATTGCACATAATTCTACATCTCAACTCCTTTGTGAACAGCTTGAAGAGAGTTCACTTTTATTCGTCATTATTCTCTGAGCTATTTAATGATTTTTGCAATGTTCCTTTTGAAGCTCAATAGCATGTTCAAAGTTGTTGCATCTATGGATGAAACCCAGGCTCATGGGGACTTTTTGCTTAAGTTAGACCAGGAAAAATAGATCCGTGACAAAAGGAATCTTTGGCTAGATCTATTTTTAGTTAATCATTAACATCATAATTGCTCCCTCTGTCATCAGCTATCGCCTCATCAACAAATGCAGAGAAATTTCTAGACAACTGCATTTGTTTTAACTGAGTAAGGAAAAAAGGAAAAACAAAACAAAACAAAGGGGAGAGATTGCTGGAGCCCTGCTAAAGTTCAGGCCCTGACAAAGCTATGGAGAGCTGATCAAGCAAAACCCCCTAAGCTGCCCACAAAGCCCTCCAAGGTGAGTCAGCTGAAAGAGACTAATCCCCAGAAGGGACTGATCACTGAAGCTTTAGAGGCCACACAGCCATTGAACAGTAGAAACCAGGATAATGAGAGCTGAAAGTGATGTTGCACACAGAATCGGCGCGGTAAGGTCTTGGCTGCCTGCAAGGTCATCTTCCCCCTTTCATACCACTTAGCCTCAGCCAGGGTCCCCAAGTGAGGATGGTTCCAAAGATCTCAATGCTAGGAGTTGTCAGTGGGCTTAGAAGCCCAGTGTTGAGTGAGACAACGAGGTGGGGTGACTAGTACTTTAAACAAGGTAATCAACCCCAATATTACTGATTCTGTAATAGTCAATAAGCCTGATGGCACAAAACTTATACTATGATAGTTGCTGTGGGTGAGGAAAAGGGAACCCATATGGAAGGTGATGGGTACAGGCTCGCTGCTCTGAAATCAAAGAAGCAGATAGTAGCCAAAGATTATGTGTTCAGATTAGAAGTATGTAACACAGGGTCATTGTGTGTTGTTTGACCTAGGACATACTTCTTGCTAAATTTGGAGGTTGCACTGAATTCCTAAGCCTTTTGGCTCTGGTTCTAGCCTTAGAGTCCCTTCATTGGCAGAGTTAATTCAGATGAGATTGGGCACGTTCAGTGTCTTATAGCCATAGACACAGTTAATTCAATAAATAGCCAAAAGAGCCTTCTCTTTTTAAAATGATTGATTGATTGATTGATTGATTGATTGATTTGTTACAGGGTCTCACTACACAGTTCAGACTCATAGTGGTTCTCCTGTCACAGCCTCCCTAGTGCTGGGATTACAGGCATGCCCCACCACGCTGGGGGTTCCATGGCTGGGCACGGTGGTGGTACCGGGGATCAAACTTGAGTCCTTGCACTTGCCAGGCAGGTGCTTAGAGCACTGAGCTCTTTCTCCAGCCCAAGAATCTTCTCTTGAGGCTATTTGAGCAATCTTTTTTATCAGCGATGTTGACCCCTTTCAGGGGTCATTGTGTGCTCCAGCAGAACTTTAGACATTCAGGAGGTTATTTTTTGGTTGCCGCAGTGATCAGGCCCACCTCCTGGCATTTAGTGGGCCAAGGCTGGTTGCTTATTGTCTTTCTCCCTTACGAGAGGCGTTTCCCTTGTTTCAGCCAATATTTGATTTGTTTTCTCAGTGATTTGTGTAGATTACAAACCTGTCTTATATGTAAGCATAAATAACTTTTTCCATAACTTTACAGCGAATTTTTGTATTTTTGTCTTTTTTTCCCTTTCATTTTATGTATTTGGCACAAGGTCTCACTACACAGCTTGGACTCGTAGTGATCCTCCTGTTTTCAGCCTCCAAAGCACTGGGATTACGGGCATGCACCACCATGTGTGGACTCGGTTGCTGGCTCAGCGCACCCTGGGGAGCTGGGCTGGTGCAGCATGTGGGACCGGGGATGAACCCTGGTCCCTGTGTTTGCCAAAGCAGGCACTTATTCTACTGCGCTATCTTGCCAGCCCTTGCAATGAATTTCAAAATATTTTTTTCTACGTAGATTTCATTATAAAGGAGTAAATGAGGCAGCTACCAGATATTTGTCATATCTGTGCTGCGTCACAAAAGTTCACACAACAAACTAAGCAAGACATTCCAGTTTGTACCAGTGGACCAAGGGACACACGTGTTTTCCGTAATTCCTCATTAGAACCCTTCATTACCCACAACAAAATGACCTTTTGTGCCCTAGCGCTCACATCAGTTGAGGGAGTTAAAAGTCAGTCTTTTCAGGGATCTTCTCAAAGTTAAGACACTCCAAAATTATATTCCTTCCACCCCTCAAGGAAGAGATAATCTTCCTTATCTTGCTCGCAATTTTTTCTACATCCTCTTTCACTTAACTTCCTGTTGTTTAAAACTGGAACCTTGCTTTCAGCAGCACTTGCTTAAAACAGGATGCCTTACATTTGTGCTTAGAGTATTCTAATCCCCGAGGGCTGGATGTTGGCTAGGAAGAACCTTGGCTTTGGGCCAAAGTAAGACAGGAGGGATTTTCTTCAAGGTTAGAGTTCTTAATCCGAGGGTGATGCAGCAGGTCGGCCCTGACCTGGCTTTCCCTCTGCACAGCACAGTACTGTTCCTGAACGTGTGTTTGAAGGTTAAATTATAAACCACTTGTCAGCACCACTGCAATTAGGAGAGCTCTGCTTACAAAGCAATAGCTTCAACTACGATATCTCCCCAGTCATGTGGCTGCAGAGCTCCAGCACCTGGCGCATGCAAGCTTACACTAAATATTTGCAGTGAATAAATAAAGGAGCGAAAGGCTCAAGTCCACTCATTTTTCCTCTGCCACGTCACTCTAGTTGTATACCTGATGAATGAAATGAAAGACTTAAGAATAAAAAAAAAAAGTATATAAAAAGTGTAAAGACTGAGAAAAACGTTGACTGTTATCAAAGCCTCTGCAAAGAGAATATACTTATATGGATTAGCAAATATGTTTGTTTTGTGTTTGGATTTCACCTTTTCAATCAGTTCTGAAGGACATTCCAAACACATGAGACATAAAAGAATATTTGTTCTTCCAGTAGTAAAAAAATTACAGTCATAAATATTTTCAACAAGCTCTTATACTCATGATGGTAGATCTTCAGTTTAAAAAAA
>NW_004524797.1:246075-252626 GCF_000260255.1 Octodon degus | reverse complement strand
AAAAAACGTTTCTACTCATGATTAAGAATTGCGTACATATTTAAAAAATAACCCCAAATACATGCTTTAAAAGAAGAATATCAGTCTGGCACAACTTTTTTGTGTGCCAGAAGCAACGATCCGGAAAGTCCAAACTGAAAACTTTTATAAGGAAAAACCCCCCATAACTCTACAAATGTCTCAGAAATTTGACTTTAAGTGGGGGAAATTGAAATAACACAGAGCTTTCTAAAAGGTCTTCAACAAGATACCGTGGGAGCTCAATTAAAAAATAGGAAATACACTACACAAGTTTTAGCAAGGCTTCAAAACTCTCTATGCGGCGATTTGGAAGGATGATCCTGGATGAGAAGTGTTATTCCTTGTGTATGTCATGTCTACAAGCCTCTCACTTGTCATAATTGTCTCCATAACTCCCTCCTGAGTATCAATCATAGCTTCCCTGGCTGCCACTACAGTCTCTGGATCACCCATAACCATGTCCATATCCTCCAGGTCAACTGTCATACCTGCCACTCCCATAGCCGTGGTCCCCACCACCTCTGGAGTAGCTGCGACCACATCCATGGGGCTACAAAAGCACCCCCTCCTCTGGTGGCCCAGGCAGATTTGCCTGCATGGGCCACACAAATCTGGTGACCATCCAGAGACTCTCCATTCTTGGCTCTCCTGGCATCTGAGACATGCTCTGGATTGGTAAAGGTGATGGAGCCAAAACCCTGGGATCACTGAGTTTCCTGGTCCTTGACAACGATCACCTCAGAAATATGCCCAAAGCTGCAGAAGTGGTCTTCCAGGGCCTGCTTGTCCATATTGAAGTTGAGCCCACTGACAAAGAGCTTCCCTTCTTCAGAAGACCTGGCAGTGAATTCAAATCCTGGGAATCCAAAAGTAATAAGGACCCACAGAGGGCAATGCACTGAAGAACAAGGGGGACAGGAGGATTAGCAAATATACTGTACCAGATCTGGGTAGCAATTGTAGATTGGTGTTTTGTCGGCTTGGGATTACAGGCAGCATAGCCCTGGTGCCTTATAAATAACAAAAATTTATTTCTTACCTCACTGGAGTCTGGGAGTCCAGGATCTGGATGCCAGCTTGGTCAGGGCTGGTGAAAGCCCTCTCCTAGGCTGCAGACAGCTGGCTGCTCCCTCATAGCCTCACTTGGTGACAAGAGTGCTGCAGAGCTCCTGAGATCTCCTTTATAGAGGCACTAGTCCCATACATGGGGACTTGACCCTCCTAACCCAAGTCACCTTCCAAAACTCCCATCTCCTTTTCACATCACTTTGGGAGGTTAAGACAGGACTATCACTAGTTTAAGTCCTGTTGGGGCAACTTAGTGAGACCATGCATCAAAGTAAAAATGCAAGTGGGCTGGAGATATAGCTCAGTGAGAAGGCCTTGCATTCATCCCCAGTTCCGGAAAGAAATCAACAGTCTGAAATACATTCAACAAGAAAAGACAGCAATGTAAGAAGAACTAAAGGAAATAATAGACATACTATATGGACAAAGAGAATATCATTAAAGAGATAGAAATTACCAAAAGGAACCAAACTAATATTCTGATGATGAAAAATATAACTAGCATAAAAATTTTACTAGAAGCATTCAAAGATAGATTTGAATGAGTGGAAGAAAGGACCTGGGAGCTTGAAGATGTGTACATTAAAATTGTCTCATCTGAGGAACTGAAAGGAAAAAGAATGAAGAGAAGTGAACAGATTTTAAGGGGACTGTGGGATACCAGGAAGTGGATCATCAAAAGGAAGAGAGGGCTGGCCAGCCAGCTCAGCGGACTAAAGTGCTTGCTTAGGCAGAGCGCAGTGACTGGGGCTTCGATACTCGGCGTGCCATGCTGGCCCTGCCTCCAGGGCGCACTGAGATGATGACTGGGCTTGGAGGGGCGTGCCTATAATCCTAGCACTTGGGAGGCTGAAAACAGGAGAATCACTATGAGTCCGATCTGTGTAGTGAGACCCGGTAGACCCTGTACTAAAAATACACACACAAAAAAAAGGAAGAGAGAGAGAAGTGAAGAAAGACTATTGGAAGAAATAATGACTGAAAGCTTCCAAAACTGATGAAATTATAGAGATTCAATTTTTACCAAACTTTATAGGAACATGACATTTGCCTAAAATGCTTGGCACTGCCCAGCCCCCTTTATAAAACAGCAAGGGGCTTTCTTAGATCTACTCCTGAGGAGCTCGCAGAGCAGACAGTGCTGTAATTCCAACTCTGGTACTTGGAAATTGAAAGTGGAGATTCTACTCATATCCTGGGTGGGAAATAAGTTTGCTTTTCTTCTCTCTCTGAATAAATAGACACCAAGAAAAGTGAAGTGGTGATGGGTAAACAAACCCGATTCTTCTGAAAATAATTCCATATCCTTCTCTTCCTTCTGGAGTTTAGTGTAGGGAAAGAACACTGGTCATTTCCACAGTTGTCATTCTCCTCTAAATTATAAGTAGAGAGACTCCAATTTATTTAGAAACCCATCAAACTAAAGTGTCTAAAATTTCTAACCTCTCTCGCAGCTAAAACTGATCAGACTATGCATAGGGCACTGTACGATGAAACAGAAGTGTGGGAATTGGGGGAAGCTTCCCAGATGGAAAACACACACTGGGCGAGGCCCTCTCCTTCGTCCTCTATTCCTCTGCTCACCTTCTGAAATGCAGTAACTTTTCATGCAACCAGAATTCAGCTCCATTGACAATTATGATGACGTAAGCCATACATGAAGATGCTGAAACAGAACCATGGTTTGTGAACTTCCACAGTAATTGGTCTGATGTCAGTATTTGTGCTGATTTCTATAGTTCTTTGACAAGAGAAAGAAAAAAAAAATCTCCCTTTTGTTCATGTCACTGTTAGTTTGGAGATTCTAGTAACTCAGGTACCACCAAATGGTGTTTCAGTCCACAGTGGACTGGGTACACAATGGTATTCTATCAGATTATAATAGAAATGAAAAATTTCTACTGCCTAAGGGTGTAGCCACTGTGATGAGTATCCTGGTGCAGCATATTACTCACATGCTTGTGGGGCTGCTTGGGTAAACAAACCTTCTGCATTGTTGCTTCTACACAAGTATAGCACATACAATTATGTATGGTCATAATACTTGATAATAATAACATAGTCTTAGATATTTATTGACCTATACTTCACATCACCAGTTTATAACACTACTTATTAAAAGGTTTACCATAAAGCAATATGTTGTGGTACACAGGCAGCAGCCTGATAGATCTTATGTTTACCACACCTCTTGGTTGTATTGAGAGACTATGTCCCCACTGTTAAGTGACACATGATTGTGTCTGTGGTCATTCTAATGCTAACCAAAGTATAAAGTTTGCCACTTGTGTCACCCTGGACAAGACAGGTGCCTTCCCTCAGACATATTCCTTTGAGAGAGGCAGATGTAGGGTCCATGTGTATGGTTCTGAGACCTGGTGCTTTTGCCTGGCCAATGTCAAGCTCTCTTCATGAACAGCACTTCATGTTTTTCTGAGTAGGGGACTACTCTTAATCACCCTCAGCCCCAGGGATTTAGTGACATCACTTCCTGGTCTGTGTGGTAAGCCCGTGATGAAGGCCAGCAGGTGTGGGGAGTACAGCTGCCCACCTGTATTTGGATGTGCATGTGCAATGAGGTAGGACTTGCCAGCATGTTCTTTTTGGTCCAGTTGTAAAGCCCCAGCCGTAGACACTAGTTCTTATTTCCCCCAGCATCTGTATAAGTTAGGGAGCCTTCTACAACCAGGTAAGCCTAAGACATCTCACCCCAGTTTCTTGTCCTGGGTTGACGGAGCTTGATACTGCATCTTTACCAAGCACCCACTTAGGCAATTCCAATCCAACCTCTGATTGTACATTTGGAAAACTGAATCTCAGAAAGAGGCAGAGGCTTCCCGAGCCCTGCTATAAGGAAGTGGTATTCAGCTCCAAGCATTGTCCAGGGGCTCAGAGCACTGGCAGGGGGAAACTAGGGCTCCTGGAAGTCCCCAGATAGCCTTGAGAGGACACCATCATATTCTGAAGTCTTCTCTTGGGACCTACAATAGAATAAGCTTTTTCTCAATGTGGATTGGGGATACAGGAAAGAAAGCCTCCCTCTCCTACACTGTAAATTGGAGTGCTTAGAGTAGGTGACCCCAAAGGGTCCTCAGGCTCAGAAAGTGTCCATTGGCATGAGTTCTCTGTCAGTGGCTCACTGGGCTCCAAGACCCTGGGAAATGCTTTTCACCTTCTGGAAGTCATTCAGAGAAGGGGGAGGACAGGAGCCTGGTGGATGAGGACTTGCTACAAGGCAGAAGAGCCATAGCACGGGATCTTGAATCTATGGGAGCCTGAGGTTTTCAGGGGAGATATCTAATATAAACCATAACACTGTGATTCGAATCATACCAAGGTGCCTCATCCTGGCCTGCAGAGTGGTGGCATCCACAACAGCTTGCCATGGGCCCCTCTGCTGGTACGTACAGAGTCTGGGGCTCAGAGAGGAAACCTAGCCTTGGCTCCTTGTGGTCCTCACCAAGAAGCGGGAGGAGTCTTGTCATCTCTGTGGTGATGATGCCTCCCTGGATAGTCACTCCAGGAGGTGTAGGCAAAGACTGGACAAGGGAGGTACTTAAGGCCCCTCTCCTTGCTCTTTCAGGCTTCAGAACCTCTTCTTTGCCCCCATGAGACTCCAAGAGGCACTGCCTTGGGATTGCTGACTTGTGTATGTGTGGCTGGTGTTCCTGCCTGGGGCTGTGGTGCTGATGCTGGCCACCAGGGGGGCAGGCAGCTTGCTGGTCAGTGGTGCCTCTGAGCTTTGCTAGAGAAACAGGAGCTGGGTGAGAGCCACGCAGAAGTTACTCTGGCTGTCTGACTGAGTCATACCCAACTGGCACCGCCTGTTCTTACTGATCATCTCCAGAGCCTGAGCTGGTGAGAAGTGGAAGGCGGAGCTCTAATCTTTCCTAGTATTTGTCCAGCAATCATGTCCTTCCTCCCCCAGCCAAGTACCCAGATGGGCCCACTATGAGGTGCTGAGAACCACCACACAACCATGCAAGAGGGGTTCATAGCCTGGAGGGAGATGAACAGAGCATGAAAGCCAGTATGTGTGAAAGGCAAGAGCCCGAGCCACAGCCAACACTGGGCAGGGGTGGGGAGACACTGGGCGGGAGGATGAGAAAGGCCTCCCGAGGTGACATTTGTGCTGTGAGCAGTGCAAGTGGGAGCCGGATGTCATTCTTTTTTTTTTTTTTTTTTTTCAGAACTGGGGATTGAACTCAGGCCCTTGTGCTTGCCAGGCAAGTGCTTATTCTACTGAGCCATCTCCCTAGCCCTAAGGGAGCTGGATGTCTACAAGTTTGGGAGCAGTGCATCCGGGAACAGGCAGCCTTGATCCAGGTACTGGCAGATGGAATGAGTTCAGCAGAGGAGGTTAGAAGGTAGCCAGTGTGGCTGAGGGGAACCTGGGAAGACAGATGAGGGGAGGTGGAATGTGGCGGGGCTGCAGGCTAGGGCCTGGTGGTCTAGGTTAGTTGTCTGTTCTCATGACGCTGTTACAGTCCAAGCGGTGAGTATTTCACGGTTCCTGTGGACCAGGACACCAGCACCAGGCACAGCTCCCTTGGGAATCCTGACAGCACTCAGCTCTCTCAGGAAGCTGGAGCTGTGGTCTCTGGACCATGGGAGGAACTGCTCCTGAGCTCCATCCTCACAGGGTACTGGTAAGATCTGGCATGAACTGATAGCCTGAGTTCCTTCCGGTCTGCTCTCTACATAGGGCAGCTCAGAGCATGGACCCTTGCTCTCTTGTTAGCAATTATGAATAAGAAGTGGGGAGGGAGGTGGGGAAGGGGAGAAAGAGAAGGTGGGAGGAAGTGGAGATGGAAAAGGAGAGAAGCAGCCCAGGTGAATGCAAAAGGAAATAGACAGCACGTTTTGGTAATTAAATGTTGGAAGCTATAATAGCTGTATTATAAAAATTTTAATTCTTAGTGATATCAGGAGGTGGGGTCTTTTGAAAGTAATTAAATTGTCAGGGTAAAGAAATAGTGCTCTTTGTAAAGGGACACCTGAGAATTCTCTTCTCTTTCAGCTATGTGAGGATACAGTGAAAATTGGCGGGTGGCAACCCAGGAGAGGGACTTCTCCAAACCTGGATCAAGTTGGCTCACCATGGTCCAGACTTCCAGCCTCCAGGACTACAAAGAGTGAGCTTCTGCTACATGTGGGCCACTCACTCTGTGCTGCTTTGAATAGCAGCCCCTCAGAAATGGCATCCTGTCACTTTTTCTGTATTCTGAATCAGGTCACTACTGATTGTTTCAGACTCTTGTGGATACCCCCCATTGAGCAGGCCAGGATGAAGGACATAGGTCTGATTCTAATCAGTGTTCTCATTTATATCTGGATGTCTCTCTAAAGCCTCAGGCAGGCCTTTTGAGAGGTGATTGGGTCATGAGGGCACTATACTTATTGGTGGATTAATCTACTGAGTTCATGTGCTTCTAGGAAATTGGGTCTGGTCAGAAGGGGGG
>NW_004524797.1:220967-244170 GCF_000260255.1 Octodon degus | reverse complement strand
TGTGCACATCCCCTTTTGTGTCTGTTTTCCTCACTGGAAGTGAGTTCCATGTGGACTGGCACCACGCCATGTTCTTTCCCTGATGAAGCTACAGTGCCTGACACAGAGCAGAGATCTGTGAGTGGACAGGCAGATGGATCAAGAGACAGGCAGAAGGGTTCACAAGCATAACTTTACTTGGGGCAGGCTGGGGTCAGAGGTACAGGCCCTGGATGGTGTCCAAGGAGCGCATCCAGCTGTCTTTCCAGCGCTGAGCTTGCCTCACTTGTGTCACGTTGTCATTGTGGATCTTCTTCAGCTCTTCCTCAAATAGTGCTAAGTATTTCTAAGGAAGAAAGGCATCAGGAGGGACTTGGCAGATGGACTTGTGCTGTCTGCTCCAGGAGCACTGTTGCTAGCTGGCAAGCAGTCTCAGCTGAATGCACTGCAGGACTAGCAAGCATTTCCATGAATTCACCCAACAATCTATTAGGTAGGTGCTTTTGCTTCCTTCATTTTATAGATAGGAAGACTGAGGCTCAGAGCCTTGGCTGGGGTCACTTGGCATGAGAGGGGCTGGACAAGGACTAGGGCCATGTGCTGCAGTAGAGCCTCTTGGAGCTCAGGAATCCTGGCATCCTTCTGAGGCTAAGCCCCTGGCCTCCAGCCCTGGTTGACCTTGGTGAGCAGAGTCCCTCTCTTTGCCTGGAAGCTGGGCAAGTGCCAGCATCAGTTGCTCTCCCAATCCTAGGACCAGCAGATCTGTAGGAACGACAAGACCTTTCTGGGAGCACTAGGACTAATGACTCATGGAGCTTTAGAGCTATAAGGCCCCTTGACTGGGTGGCAACATCTCAGAGTAGAGTCCCTTATCAGGCAGACTCATAGGGGCTTCACAGGCAGCGGGATCAAATCCTGGCTCTGCTACCCTGTCATGGCATAGAAGGACAAGTGTCTTCAGGCAACAGTGTCCTCATCAAAGAAATGGGGACCACCGTTCTACCTCCCCCTAGGAGGATTCGGTGAGGTGCCTCATGTTAAGAACAGAAAATATTAGCAGTGCTTAGGCGGCTAGTGCTCCTGCTAACAATGTCCCCTCAAAGCCACTGCTATCCTCACCTCCGTGCCTGTCCGGCACATTCCTGAGCTTATTCTACTGTCCCTCTGCAAAGATTTTCTTCATCCTACACTGTTAGGTGTCCCTCAGCCGAGCTCCCACTGCGGCAGATTCAAACTTAGACCCCAGCTAGCACTGGTACCAGACACGACACAAGGCCCCTATCTATGAATATCAATTGAGTGTTAAAACCTGTGACTGAGAAGCAGTGACACCTGTTGGTTGTCTGCTCTATAGGATATATATGAGGGTGCTCTATGGTGAGCCGTTCCCTTCCTCCCAAGGCAGCCATGCTGAGCTGCTCTGTGCTTCCCTAGCATATACCCAGTCCACCCAGGCTTACCAGGTACACTGTGTTTCGGGCTTCCACCGCAGCCAGGTGGCCCAGGGTGGTCTTAGAGGTGGTTATTGAGGGTGTCTTCTGAACGAGGATCTTGTTTTGGATGGTGATTTCCGTGGGCTTGATTCCTGGCCACTTCCTACAAACACACGTTTGGCATTATTATTCAAAGCCCAGGGGCCACAACTGGTGCTGATTAAGCTCAACAGTTATCATGGCTTTAAACAGTTTCATAAATAGAAAAGGCCCCAATAAATGTTTAATGTGCCACTTCTTTAGGTTCTGCTTTGTATTTACACACTGCTGTAATGGCTGTGTGTGCAGTCTTGGGTTCTGTGTGGGTAGGTGAGACCCCATTCGTTTTCTGGGCCTGTTTCCTCATCAGTCTGCAAAACAGCCGGCAGTCCTGGTCCATTTCTCTACTGCACTGTCACTGATGGCCACATCGGCGGGCAAGTCACCGCTTTCACATTCTTGGAGCACAGGAGATAGGCAGTATGACAGTTATCACCACATAGGACAGACAGCTGGAGTGGTTCATGATGCCTACAGTGACCAGAGAATATGCCTCTCTTTGGGACAGGTCTCCCTTTCTTTGTGGATTTATAGGATGAGTCCTTATCATGTAAACTTATTGTTCCTGAGCTCTTAGTATGTGCACGATGGGGGGGATGACTCTGTGGACAGCCCCATATAACTTCTTCTTTGTAAAACCATGAGGTGTACTGCCATGTCTACTTCACAGATGAGGAAACTGAGGCTCAGAGCAAAAAGCCTCTCTAAAGTTGTCAGCTCTACCTGAGACCGGAGACTGAAGCCCTCGGTATCCCATGCCCCGTGCCCAGCAGACTCAGCCATCTATTGCTGCTCTGGGCTCTTACCTGCTCCCACGTTCGATCAGAGGCTTCTCAATCTCTTCCTCCAGGGAGAGCCTGGCCAGTCTCTTCCGTATAAGGATTGACATTTTCTGTTTGGAGGGCTCCATCTCTGACAGAGAACAATTGGGTTACTGACTGTGGTCTCAGCCACAGCCTGAGGTCAAGGGATATCCTTGTGTGGTAACATGGTGGTAACAGCGTAGCAGTTCTAGGCAAGGAACCCCAGTGGGCACCGCTGCTGCCAGCTCAGGTGTCTGTTCTCATGCCCAGCCTCTTCATTGAGGGTCTTTGGTGGCAGACAGGACCCCTCCACAGGGAAGCTGATGCACCAGACAGGAAGCTGGGGCAGTGGGCATCACAACAGAAACTTGAGAAGTGGTCTGGGTGGTTCCCAACTCCAAATCCCTGAACTGGGTATTTTGATCTTCCCACAGCTCAAGTGAGCCCCAAATACACTTTGGAGAATCGTCTGTAGCTCATAGGCTTTCTCAGTAAAAGCATCTCTGGACTGTGTGTTGAATGCCTGGCTTGCTGACCCAGCCTAGGATGTGCTTTTGTGATAAGAAGAGGGTATGCTTTTGTAGAGCGAAGACCAACAAGCAATGACCTCCTTGACTGTACCTTTGTTTGCTGTGGATGCTAGAGCCAAGAAGCTCGGCTCAGAAGCCTGAGATTAGGTCAGGCAAAGACTTCCTTGGGTCTGGTGCCAGGGATCCTCCCTGTATAGCAGTTCTAGGCAAGGCACCACGGTGCCAGCTCTGGTGTCTGAGCTCTTAACTACTAGTATCTCTGCTGGTCTGCATTCCCAAAGAGACCTCTGATGATGGGAAGTAGCCAACATCTCAAAAATGTGTATGTGTTTTGACCCAGAAACTGTAAGCTAAGGGCTTATTGCCCCAAAATAATGTTGTACGGATGCAGAGATTTCTTTAGAGCAATTACAGGAGTGAAAAGTTGGAAGTGGCCCAATACATAGCAGTAGGAGATAAGTTGGTAAATGATGATGCTTGGTGAATCTCAGTGCAAGGCAAAAGAAAATGTTCCTAGGATGGCCAGCCCCACATCTAGGCAGGGGCAGGTCACGCGCAGCCTCGGGCCTTGTGCCTGGATCTGTGTCTGCAGCTAGAGAGAGGGGCCACGGCTTCCAAGGCCACTGACTTCTGGGCACAAGGGAGGTGTTCTTTGCTAGCTTCCTAGTTCATACCAAATTTCTTACTTAACCATAAGAAACATTTTTATTGTCTTTTAAATAAAGAACTTTAAAAAATAGAGTAGATTTTGATTATAGATCAGTAATGAATGACATTGAATATATGATTTTAATCTTAGGTTTGTAGAAGTAATACACACATTGTTAACAGTTTAAACATCACTTAATGGTCGTGTGCGTGTGGGTCAGGGGCTTCCCACCATCCCACCCAGCAGTTGGCATCAGCAGCTGTCTCTCAAGCTGTTTCTCACACAGATTCATTTAAACACTTCTGAGTATGTATGCTGATAGTCTATGTTTTTAAAGATGGGATCATAAACATGTCCTCCTTGTCCATGTACCTTTTTACGTACAATCCTTCCTTACATTGTTGCACATCAGCACATACAGACCTGCCACTCCCATTTAGGAGCTGCACAGTATTCACTTAAATATCTGCACTATCTCTTGGCATCCAATCCCTTTTGTATGAACATTGGTGCTGTTTCCAGTTCTTTGCCATCTCTTCTTGTTCTTGTTCTTGTTCTTGTTCTTGTTCTTGTTCTTGTTCTTGTTCTTGTTCTTGTTCTTGTTCTTGTTCTTGTTCTTGTTCTTGTTGTTCTTCCTCCTCCTCCTCCTCCTCCTCCTTCTTCTTCCTCTTCCTCTTCTTCTTCTTGCCCTTCGTCATCCTCCCTCCCCCTCCCCCTCCCTTCTCCTTCTTCTTCTTCCAGAAGCATCAAGTTTGTTTGTTTGCTTATTTATTTATTTATTTATTTTTGGCAGAACTGGGGATTGAACTCAGATCCTTGCACTTGCCAGGGAAGCACTTATTCTACTGAGCCATCTCCCCTGCCCCACATTAAGTTTAATTTAAAGAAAAAAACACTAGACACTGTCAGCAAGAATGACAGAGCAAACCAACTCCTGAAAAAGTCCAGCACCTTGGTGAATACGTGTAGTAGAAAGCTAAAAGAAAAACAAAATTCTACTTAACTTAAAATGTTAAGGTTTTTGCAAAGCAGCTCATTTCATTGGTGAATAAAACCCCTGGCTATCCCCAGGTATCAATGTGTGTGCAACTTTGTCCCCTGAATGTCTGGTGCAGTGAAAAAGCCCAGTGTTGCCACACAGAACAAATTCTCCATTTCAGTCAGCCTTTAGCAGAGGGCCAATAAGCACAACACTGTCTCCTTGGACGAAGAGCATTGGGCTATTTCATTTCATTGATTTGTGTATCTCCTCAGGTCTCTTCATCAATTTCTACAGTGGCCACAGTTCCTTCCACATCTCCCAATGTCATGTTTAAATGCTGATCATAAGCATGCAATCTGCCTTGAAGCTCTCGGTCATTCTTCATTTTCGCATAGATTCACTCATCTAGGCTGAGTCTGATGAGATCCAGTGGCTCCTCTACAGTGCTGCTGGTGTGTTGCTGGTCCACATCATCCACTGTCTTTCCTCCAGCTCTTTGCCATTTCAAACAGTGCTGCAACAAATATTCTTGAATGTACATCCTGGAGAGAATGTGCAAGGATTTCCTCTGTATACATTCTTAGAATTAGAATGAGAACTGCTAGGTCAAAGGCATACAGTTTGTGTGTGTGTGTGTGTGTGTGTGTGTGTGTGTGTGTGTTACTGGGGCTTAAACCCAGGTCTTCACATTAAGCTTCACACCCCTAGCCCCTTTTTATTTTTTGAGACAGATTCTTACTAAGTCACTAAATAGTTCAGGCTTGGCTAGAACTGATAATCCTCCTATCTCACCCTCCCATAGCACCGAGATTGCAAGCATGCTGGCCTCATGCAGAATTTTCATGAGGCCTGACAAAGGATTCTCTAAGAAAGTGCTTATCAGGATATGGTCCCACAAGACACCTGCTAAGGACCCCTAGTGGCCTCTGTTTCCTACATGGCTGGTTTCCCCCAAAGGTAAACCCTCAGCAGTCTATCTATGAGAAACAATATCTCACCAGGTTTCCCTTCACATTTTCATTGTCAGTGAGGTGCAGCATCTTTCATCACTGGCCACAGAACTGCTTCTCTTTTGAAGTACATGTCTCCTTTATTTCTTGTCTCCTAAAACTTGTGACTGGTGAGAGTTCTTTGTACCACAGAAAGAGAAACCCTTTCTCTGGTTCACAGGTTGTGAGGAATGTTTCCAATTTGTGGTTCACGTTTTCATATTTGACATTTTTCTGTTTTTGTTTTGGCCTTAGAGAGTGTAAGCCATTTCTTTCATGCTTCCTGGTTCTCATGCCATACTTAGAAATGCTTGCCCTAACCCCAGGCTTATGAAAATGTTTACCGTTAGGATTTAATTTATTTACATATAATCTTTGATCCCGCTAGCATTTTCCTTTTTAATAAAAAATTATTCTTTTTAAATGTGTTTGGTATAGGATCTCACTACACAGCTTGGGCTTGCAGTGATCCTCCTGTTTTCAGCCTCCCCAGTGCTGGGATTACAGGTATGTGCCACCACACCCAGTCTTGATGTGCCCCTCAGGGTGCTCAGGGGCTGGGCAAGTGCAGCATTTGATGCTGGGGATCAAACCCTGGTCCCTGTGCTTGCCTAAGTAGGTGCCTAGTCTGCTGAGCTATCTTGCTGGTCCCTGAGACATTATTCTTAATAAAAATAAAATCAATCTTCTCAATAGAGAACTTGTTTCTACCTTGGTGGAGTTGGAGAAAGGAAGATATTTCTTACCCCCACTAGCCAATTCTCCTAACCCCCTGGGGTGAGAGGATAGTCCCGCTGTGCTTACTTGCAACCTGGATGTCATCCACAGTAATCACTTCATCCAGCTGCAACAGAAGCTTCTCGGTGAAAGTGGCTAAGCTGGTGATGAAAAAGTGGCTGTACTTCCTGGCAAATTCCTGGAGGAAAGGGTCAAGTGCAGAGTTGGGGAGAGAACTTCTCTCCAAGGCCAGATGAGGGGACAGCAAGGTTTGCACTGTAGTGAGGATGTGGGGTGCCTGCTAGAGAACTAAGCCCAAAGCATGGTACTATTTGCCTCAGAGCTAACCAGCAACTGATCCTCACTGTGAGGAGCCTCTCCCAAGAAGTGATTCAGAAATGGACTACAGACATACAGATGTTTCACTGCAGAGGACATAAATTAGATGGAAACATGCAAAAAAATTCAATTACTAATTTCGTTAACAATTTAGAAATCAAAAAAATGTAGAGTAAAACACCCAATTACAACCATTTTACCTACAAATCTCATCCACTTTCATTTCTGCTTTGGACCAGGTGCCAACCAAGGGCCATGCTTTGCCAGTGGCTTTGCATCAAAGCCATCTTTCTGTAGGGTAGTGTGGCCATTAGCACCCAGACTGGGAGTCTACAACACCACTGACCTCTAGTCTTTCCTTGGTCGTCTTGATAGCATTGTTCAGCTCTTTTTGTCTCTTCTTTTCTGAATCATGTAGAGACTTCATTTGCTGGAGATTCTTGGGATGGCCAAGATTTGGCTGGAGCTTCTGGGCATTTTGATCCTTCAATTAAACAATTGATGTTTTGTGTTATGGTTTGTGTCTAGTTGTCCCTGCAAAACCTCATGCAGTCATAGGGAGGCTTCTAGAGCTTGTGACCAATTCATGATCTAATGCTGGTATTATGGATGTGAGTGCTACACCCACCCTGGGGAAGATGGTCTGAATTGAATGTAAGGAGGATAAAGAGGTTTCCTAGCTACTGCAGCTGTGGCTCCTCTGTTTGTTATTTGCTGTTTTCTGCTACCATGAACTGCTGCCTTTTGCTATGTGCCACACTGTCTTGGAGCCAGCCATGTATGCACTCAAATCTCCACTAACTGTGAGCTACATAAACCTTTCCTTCTTAATTTTGAGTGTTGTGTATTTTCTTACAGAAATGAAAAAAAAAAAGCAACTGAGACAGAATTTGGTACCAAGAGTGGGGTCACTGCTGTGACTAAACCTGACCATGTGGATTACAAGCCTTTGGAAATGGCTTATGGGAAGACACAGAAAGGGTTTGGAGACATTGCCTACAGAAGAAGTGTTGAAATACTTTGGCTGTTCTGCGTGGAAGATTCTGGTCAGAGCTCAGAAGACCAGAAGGCTGATAGAAATTCTGCTTGTAAAGACCGGGCTGGGGAAGTTTCTGATGGGAAGAAGGACTGCATTGGTTGTTAGAATCAGGACAATGTGTGATATAACTTAGCAGAAAGTTTGTCTGCATTTTGCTTGTGTCCAGAGACTTTACCTGAAACTGAGATTAAGCATAAAAGACTGATTAATCTTGCAAAAGAAATCTCAAGGCATTCAAATGTTGAGGCAGTGGCAAGGATGTTTTGGGGGGCTTTTGGTCAGATTTATGTTGAGAATCAAGAGCAACAGCCCAGCAGGATGATTTGAAATGTTATGAGTTTGGCTAGAAAGAAAGTACCAATAAAACTGTGGACTGTAAAGATAAAGCTCAGAGGATCTCCATTGTCCAGATGAAACAAGAGAATAGGAAAGACAGCCTGAGGCATCACAAAGAGCAGTAAGTCTCCACCATTTGAAACCTCAAAACTGCAAATGTGAAAGACTTTGCTTTGAGGAAAAAGCTACAAAGTCCTATGTTCCAGAATGGTGGCTGTGGCCACATCAGGTTCCATAATGGTGGTAGAATAGAGAATTTGTTTCCAGGAATGAGGGTCAGAGTGTTCATCAATCCAGGCACTTGACCCCTACAGCCAAGAGAGAAGAAAGCCTCATTACTGCTCTAGCTGGCAGCAGATCTTGGCATCATCCAAGTGACATTGATTTTAGGTGCATGCAGAATACAGGAATTCTGAGGTTAAGAAGACTTCCACCTCAATTTCAGGAGGCCTGGGAGGTCAGGTAGTGTGCCCTTGGGAGGGCAGTGTGTGAAGCAGAGAGTGAAAAGCCTAACATGCAGCAGGTTCCCAGCAGTTTGGAAAATCCAGGAACGTAGATCATCTGAAAACAAACAAACAAACAAACAAACAAACAAACCAAAAAACAACTGCAAGCAGGGGGCAAAGCAGGCCTGAGAGAGAAGCCATGGTAGCTACCACCAAAACATGCTTTAGAGGTGGAGCCACATAGAGCTCATACACAGGTTGCTTTGGATGTTCCACAGGGAACTATAGGACTTAATGTTTGCCCTTCTGGATTTTGGACTTGTTTTGGTACCAATGCTTTGTGTCCTGCTGTTTGTACCTTTTGTAATTTTTTTTGTGTGTGTGCCACTGAATGTTGTAAGTGTTTAACTTTTCATTTGTACAGGGGCTCAGAACTAAGAGTTTGCCTTAGATCACAGAGGAGACCTCAGAATTGGACTTTTAAGAAATACTGAAACTGTTAGGACTTTGGCAACTCTTAGAGATGGACTAAAATGTCTTTTGCATAAAGGGCTGTGCATGAGTCTTTGGGAGTCAGGGGCAGAATGTTATGGTTTATGTCTAGTTGTCCTCCCAAGTCCTCATGCAGTCATGGGGAGGCTTCTAAGGTTTGTGATTTATTCATGATCTAATGCTGGGTTTATGAGTGTGAGTGCTACACCCACGCTGGAGAAGATAGTCTGAATACAATATAGGGAGTGGAGAGAGGTTTGCTAGCAGCCATGGCTCTTCCTTTGCTCTTTGCTGTTTTCTGCTGCCTTAACTGCTGCCTTCTGCCCTGTGCCAGTTTGCCTCGCAGCCAGCTGAGTATAGACTAAAATCTCCACTAACTATAAGCTAAATATTTTTTTATTTTCTCCTAGCAATAAGAGAAAAGTAACTGAAACAAACAGGGATTTTGACCCAGACTTGAGGTTAGCATCAAAATGTCCCCAGCCTATATATTGTGTCAGTCAAAGCTGTGGTCAGACAAAGGTGTCCTATGACCTGGGTTATGTGAGAGGCCATGGGTGGGGAGAAGAATAAGTGGAAGAGAGGACAAGATGGAGGCATAGCTACATGGAGAGGACAAGTGGAGGCATAGCTACATGGAGAGGACAAGTGGAGGCATAGCTAGATGAGAGGACAAGTGGAGGCATAGCTAGATGAGAGGACAAGTGGAGGCATAGCTAGATGAGAGGACAAGTGGAGGCATAGCTAGATGAGAGAATAAGTGAAGGCATAGCTAGATGGGAGGACAAGTGGAGGCATAGCTACAACTAACTCTGAGGTTTGCAGAGAGGATGATCCGGACATCTTCTCCAGCACAATAGGGGCTTTTGTCCAATCACTCATGTCCCATGACTCCAAGGACCAGTGTAAACAGTCATTGCTAATTGCAATTACCACGACTTCACCAGACCCAGTTGACCTTCCCATTGAATCCAACAGAGTTTACTGAACATCTGTCTTGAGAAGTTAATTCAGTTCTGATTTCACCAATGCCTCCTGTCTCTGAGCCCCCATCCTATAATCCCAAGGCCGATCATTCCTTCTCTTGGACTTGGCTGCCCATTCTGAACTCCCAGCAACCCCAAGTCCTGGAGTGGAACTGGCTGGTCCTGGGTGCCTCACCTTCCTTCTCTCTAGCTGCTTTTCCTGCTTCTCAAACTCTTTCCGGATGTCTGTCATGGTGGTGCAAAACTTTTTCCAGTGCTTCTCCTTGAAATTCTCTGTTACCAGCCAACACACCTGGGGCAGCAGCTCCTCAAATCTCTTCATCTGGACTCGTAATTCTGTAGGAGACACAAGAAAGGACAGAGTGAAACCAAGTTGCTGAACTGATCTTTCAAACAAAGGCCCTTAGTAGTTTCTCAAAGAGAAAATTTTGGTCTCCCACACAGTGATAGGGATTCCATCAAAAGAGTCCTATAGTCAATATAGAAAATATTGATTGCACAAGTTCAAAGGGTTTTGCCTCTGTGCACTCTGCTGATTTCTCAACTCATTCAAAAGGCACCATGTTTTCAATAGTTCTGGCAATTTCTCTATCACCCCTTCAAATATGGCCGTGGTCTCCTCTCCTCTCTTTCTCCTTCTGTGTGTCTAATAGCCATATGATATACCTACTCTTTCATTCACACTTTTTTACTTCTCTCCTATATTTTAATCTCGTTGTCTTTCTGTGCTTCATTCTAAATATTTTCTTTGGATTTAGCCTTCCAGCTCACCAATTTCACCTTCAGCTGTGGATAACTTCATAATAAAGCCATTCATAGCTTTAAATTTTCAAGTTTTAAGTTTTCCTTTTTTAAAAGTTCTATTTGATTCTCTTTTGTATTTACTTTGTCATTGTAATAATCTCTTGCTCCTCACACTTCCAATTCCCTATTTTATTTAACTGTTATAATAACTATATTCACTATTTTACATTGTGTTTGATAATTTTAACATCTGTGTCTCTTGCTCAAGGTGCTTTGTTTCCTTGTGTTTGCATGGGTTTTGTTATTATTTGTCCATTACAGTGAGCTCTGATTCTGTGAATTTTGTTTATGGGAATAGACTGAGGTCTAAGTTGAAGGTGGGTCTTAAAGAGAAAAATTTTGAGGAGTCTTTAACAGCAAGTTTTGGATGTCATCAACTCAATATTGTTTAGACTAAAGTATCTGTATGAGATCATTTAGATAATCCACAAAAATTGAATTCATATTTAAGTAAGTGTGAACCCAGGTTCAGAAGCAACATAAGCGATGACTCATAGTTCTGGATTGCAATTGGAATCCCCTGTCCCCTTACCTAACACCAAGTTTGTTTTTTTTTTTTGAAGATAGTTTCCTTATTGTTAAAAGGAGCTTGGTTTGTATGCCCTTCCCTTTACTTTGTGGTGGGAGCTCTGTGACTTTACGTGGAACTTTCCACCTTGAGTAGAGTTAGCAAATGCATTTAGGGCAGTAACCAATTTATCATTCAGCAGCCCTACATTCACTCAGCTTTTGGTTTTTGTGTATTTTCTATTTTACAAGTAGCTTGTCTGTGCATTTTAAAATTATTATTCTCCAAATATTTTCCCAACATTTTACATATTGTCAGTAGTGACAAACTAATGATATGCAAGTCTTCTCTCATGAAAGATTATCAATCTGCTGGGGGAGAGAGAGAGAGAGAGAGAGAGAGAGAGAGAGAGAGAGAGAGAGAGAGAGAGATCATCTGTAGCATTTTCTAAACCCATTTGACAATGAGACCTTTGTTTTGAGGGCAGTCATGTAGGAAGGACAGGATTTCTCAGAGTTCACTTGGGGAAAGACTGAGCTAGAGATAAACTCTGTAGCTTCCACTCCAGCCACTCTCCAGCCACAGTCCTGAGAGCTGCTGCTGATCATGCATTCCCTGTGCAGGCACGTCCGTGCAAAGGATTAATCCTCGTCAAAGCTTTCCGTGGTGGATGCTGTTACTATCTCTCATTTGTAGACAAGGAAATGGGGCCTCAGGGGGTGAGATGACATGGCAGAGTCATACTTTCAGCTCCATGTCTGACTCCCCTCCGTCCCTCCCTCCTTTTCCCCAGGCTGCCTCTGAAATGACAGAACAGAGCACAACAGTGTAGTGTGTCAGCACTATGGAATATTATTTTGGAAGGACATACGGACACAACCTAGAACACACATAAACCTGAAAACATCAGGCAATGTCTGAAAATGTCTCAATAAATCCATTATTTTGTACAGTTAATATGTGCTAATACAAAATGAAATGGTTCTGGGTAAATTGATCTCAGATGGACATAACCTGTAGAGCTATATTTGCTTAACAGGACTTTGTCATCTGGTTTTACTGTCCCCAACTGAAGCTTGAATGAAAAACTTACAAATGTTTACATGCTAAATAAAATGAATAGAAAAGACAAAGAAACAATTTCTTTTTCTTTGGTTGGTTGGCTTAGTTGAACTCAGGACCTCATGCTTGCCAGGCAGGGGCTCTGCCACTGAGCTATATCCTCGGCCCTAAAGAAATACTTTGAAAGGCCACTTGCTATGGTTTGGCTGAGTGTCCCCCAAAGGTCATGTATTGAAGGCCTCGTCTCCAGCTTGCGGCACTGCTAGGATGTAATGGAGACTCTAAGTGGTGAGCCTCTTAAGGTGGAAGGAAGCCAGTCATTGGCTTGTGATCTTCAAAGGGATCTTGGGCTTCTGGCTCCTTCTTTTCTTTCTCTTTGTTCCCTGGCCACCGTGAGATGGACAGCTTTCTCTGCCAGCTGTTCCCATCGGGATGTTTGCCTCCCCAGGCCGAAAAACAATGGACAGAAACCCCTAAACCCATAAGTCATACTAAGCCTTTTCTCTTTGAAGAAAAATTATACAGAATTTTAGGAAGCCAGTCACAAAAGGCCATACAAGCCCATTCACCTGATAGTACAGAAAGAGGAAAAGGACAGAAGCATTAAGTGGATTGTTAGCATTAGGGCTGAGAGGGGCTGAGGCGATGAAGCTGTGAAGACCCGACAGTGGTGATGACAGCAACACTGTGAATAGACTAAAAATGCTAACTGGGGTGTTACACAGGGGAGCTGTATGACTAGAAAATATTTCCACAGAACTGTAAAAAATAACTACGGAAGGAATGTGGTACAAAACGCCACACTTCTCAAGGTAAATAAACATCTTTTTGCACTGTTTTTCTTGTTATCTCTAACCGCTGCTTTCATCTACTTCTAAGAGATCATTTATTCACAAGGCAGCTCCTGTGCCTCTCAGTGACCTCAACTGACAAGGAGTCAAGGCCAAGCGCCATCTCTGGGTTTGTGTTTCCCTGGGCCCACCTACCAGCCTGCCAAGCTCACATACCCATGAGGCAGGAGTTGTGGTACTCATCCGTCCGGCTCTGGTACTCCAGGATCTTCTTACTGATGTGGTCAGTACACTGGTCCAGATTCTCATACATGCAGTCAGGCCTGGTGACTGGGTGCTTCTCTTTGCGGTAGAATTCCTGCCGTGAGGAGTGACTGTGCTTGGGTGAGGGCCCTCCCTATGGGACTCCACCCATGGCTCCTGGATCCACCCACCCACTTTCATCTTCACATCTTCTAGTCTTTGCTCATGTTCCCCCTCTGGTCTTGCCACCTACTGTTTCTAGACAGGGCCCACCTAGTCTCACTTAGGGCCATGGGGAGTCTTCATTATGTGTCCAGTGAGTGAGCGAATGGTGAATCCTATTGATCCTCCAGATCCAAATCAATGGAATCTCAAACTGTGATCAGGTTGGGAGCCTACTAGGACACCATGGGCCACAGAGATGGCCATGGGTGCCAAGCTCTATGGACGGTAGCAGGAGGCACAAGCACTGGGTATGGTATGCTGGAGTGTGGTGCCAGCCAGGGGACACTTCCACAACCCCACCTAGTCTCTGTGTTCCTACCGCGACCATTGGTCTCCTGCTGGGTTCTGGGCACCTCAGGGACAGAGGCCAAGCTCGTACCTCTTGGCACACCAAATACTTGATATGCAAATGATGTCCAAGCTATGTTTGGGGCCTGCCTAAACACAAACACTGGATGAATGAAGATAGTTCTCTAGGAAGGGAAAAAGCACAGAAGGTGACAGAAGCTGGTGAGGTCAGGAAGAAGCTGAAATCATTTATTGTCATTTACTAGCACAGAGCCATGATCAACAGACTGCTGAGGGCAGAGGTGGCTGGGGTGTGCTCAGTGTGGGCTCGGGCCTGCGGCAGTGGTTCTTACCTCTGCAACGGACAGCAGGTGCTCATTGCTTTCCCAAAGGAGGGCCAGGATGATCCCTTTAAAGTCTCTGCAACACAGAGGCAGCAGATCGCTGATGGGCCTTGTCTAAATCCGTGAACATGAACACGGCCAAACCTAACTTCCTAAGCACTGTTTGGCTCCTAGCATCCTTCCTAGTGATGTATTCCTGCCCCAGGCCTGTGCACACTGACTTCTCTCCAGAATGAAGCTTCAGACTTTCTTCTTGGCATGTCTGATCCCAGCTCAGTGCTTATTCCTGCCTGCCTAATAGTTCCAGAATGCTCTGCAGCCCTACAGCCTACTACGCAGTTTTGAGATTAATTTTTTAATCATGGGGGCCGGGGAGATAGCTCAGTAGAATAAGCACTTGCCTGGCAAGCACAGGGTCCTGAGTTCAACCCCCAGTACTGTAAAAAAAAATAATCATGATCATCCTCCATCTCTTTTGGCTGATTGTAAACTCCACTGGGAGTTTAAAATATGAACTGAGAATCTTTAGGCTATAACAACTCTGCTATCCTGGGTTCCCACATAAGCAAAAAGGAAGCAAACTGAGACAGCATGTTAAGGTCTAGGAAAATAAGACTTAAACCAGCTGATCAGAAATAACTGATTGACACCCGGCCAGAGACTTTCCATTTTAGCTAACCCAAGTTTTTCTTTGTGTTGTTTTGGCAAACTCCTTGTAAAAGTTTTTTCTTGGTGTTACTTCCATGGCAGAGGCCTAAACCACTCAGCCCCTGATGCTGACGCTTTCATGAACTTCTGTCTGCTCAAACTCGTTAACACTTTAGTGTGTCTGAATTTATTTTCTAACACAGGGTGTCGGAGCCCAGTTTGGGACCCATGAGAACTCACTGGTTCTTCTCTACAACTACAAGAGGGGGCTTCTCTCTTACACACTATGCAGGTGGAAAGATTGAGGCTTGGGGAGAAATCATGTGCCTAAGGTTCCTGTATAGTGATATCAGTAGGATTAGTCTGATCCTTTTTTTCTGAGCAATCAGCCACTATGTCAGGATAATTTTACCTTTTTCAGAGATTTAATAAATGCTTGATTAATTTTATTAGCCTATGATATTTTTTATTTTTATTTTTATCATTTATATATTTGGTACAGGATCTCATTATGCAGCTTGGACTCATAGTGATCCTCCTGTTTTCAACCTCCCAAGTGCTAGGATTACAGGCATGTGCCACTACCTCCAGACTTGGTTGCTGGCTCAGCATGCCCTGGTCCCTGTGCTTGCCAAAGCAGGCACTTAGTCCGCGGAGCTATCTTGCTGGCCCTATGATTTTTTTTTAAATCACTAAAAGACTGGCATATTTCTATTATGAAATCTATTTGGTCATATAAAGGGATACATTATTGATATATGTGACAATTTGGATGATGTATGTGACAACTGTGGTTTAAATGTGTCCTCGAAGTTCATATGTTAGAAACTTGATCCCCAATGCAAAGTACAGAAAGGCAGAACTTTAAGAGAAGTGGGTTCAGCTTTTTCTTTCTCTCTCCCCCTCACTCCCATGACCTCACCTTTCTCTCCTACTCTTCTCTGCGACCTTTCACCCCTCCTCATGGGATGATGCTCCAAGAAGGTCCTGGTGATGCTGGTGCCTTCACCTTATACTTCTCAGTTTCCAGCACTATAAAGTACATCTTTGCTATTTGTAAATTTTGCAGTCTCAGGTATTCAGATATAGCAGCACAGGTGGACTAAGACAGGTCTCAGGGTCACTATGCTGAGTACAAAAAGGCACTCTGAATAAAGGTTGATTGCTCCATGAAGCCATTTGTATGATATTCTCCCAGTGACAAAATTATAGGGATGGACAGAAGAATCCTGGCTGCATAGGGTTGGGGGTGGCATATGAATGAGTACCAAGAAGATCTGTGTGGGGATGGAGTACTTCTGTATCTTGGCTGTGGAGGCAATGTCAGGAGCCTGCACAGGCTACAGTGACACAGAACCGCAGAGAATAGGGAGTCAGCGGCTTCGTGGTGCAGTGTCTTCGGTGTGTGGGCTGAAGCTGCGTCTAGCTGATGACTTGCAGGCAGGCAGCTCCTGGGTTGCCTGGTGGAAGAGCTGAGCACAGAAGGGCATGGTTCCCAGCTCCAGAGATCAGACGGGGCAAAAGGGCTGACAAGAGGAGGTGCTACATGTGGGGTCCTCGCTTAGGCAAAATGGGAACTCCACTGTGGAGCTTGAATTTCTCCGAGGCTTTAATTTTCTGAACTTGACCTTTTACGAGTTTGTTTGAAATGAAGTTATAGCAGGCCGGCCAGGCTTCGTTTTAATCATTCAGAAATGATAATAAAGGAAAATGAGGGTGAAGAGGGAAGCACTGAAAAAGCTGCCCCTAAACTGCGAACTTCAGAGTTTGCTCTCCTGCCACCAATGCTAGAAAAATATGAAATTTTGGTGAAATTTCTCTTGTCTCACTTACATGGAATGGGCCACGACAAACTGACCTTGACCTTACCTGTCCCCTCCCTGCCCTTTTCCTTATTGATCTCCCTATCTCCTTTCCCTTTCCTGCTTTTCCTCTCAGCAGAGCCAGATTTCCCCCACTGACTGCACCAGACTGAAACAATGCAGTTAAAGGGAGCTCAGTCATCACTTACTCAGAAAGAGGAGGTGACTTTTCTCCAAGCAGGAGGTACCTTCTTTCCATCTTGGTGAGCTTGGGATGCCGTGTGATGCTGTGGGACAAAGATGTGTCAGTGTTCTGCAGGCTCAGGAGAGAGGAAAGACAGGTCCATGCCTATGAGAGCCCAGCCTGGAAAGGCAGAGGATGCGTCCTGCCTTCTCAGTAGCCCTGAAGACAACAGACTTGTCATCTTGTCTTGGGGTGAAGCCTTTGCTGCTAATGTCTGACCAAGGCCACTGAGAGAGGACAAAAGGCAGAGTTCAGGCCTAAAAATGTGTACACTTCCTTTCCTGTGGTGAGGACCCAAAGAAAATCAAATTGAGCCACAGGCAATATCACCAGGGTTAGAAAATAAAGACCTGGTATGCCATTTAAACCTGAATTTCATGAGTAATGAATAATTTTTAGTATTAACTATATCCTATGCAATATTTGGGATATACTTATATTAATAAATTAAGTGTCATGATGTAAATTGAGTTGGGTACCTGTGGCAGCCCTAGTGACATAGATCAAGACAGTCACCTAGAGGTTGAACACAGAAATGAACAATGCTGCATCACCTATGAACAAACAACTGACTCACTGCCTGCAGCACCCTGTTCAGGACCCCGGCCCCCTTGCTATGATAAGCAGCCTGAAGCCAGCCTGCTGGGAGTCAGGTTTACATCCAGTAAGTCAGATTGTTATTGCTCATGACAGGCCAGGAAGCTAACCAGTAGCTGCTATAACAATTGCTAGGACTTGAGAGTAAATGACAACTTTCCTAATATAGGCCCCTCTTCCTAACTTAGGATCAACCAAAACAAACCAGATAGGCACCCTAACCAACCCCACAGGGCATGTTCCCATCAGCTCTCCCTGTCCACTGCAATCCTGTTCCACTGTCTTCCCTTGAATCCACCACGGGGGCAGCCTACTCCAACTTCGGTGGTGGCCAGCTGCCTGCTGTTGTCAATAGTCTCTGCTTCACTCATTCAGTTGCTTTGTTCCTCTTGATATTGCACATAAAACTCAAGTTCAAAAAGACTGTTAGCTGGTAAAGGGAGAGCAAGTCTCATTTTACTTTCTCAAAAGCAGGTATTTAGAAAGTTGTGCAGTCATATGGCTGCTGTTATCCGGAAAGCCTTAGTGTGGGGCTGATAATCAGAGTCTCCGGTCTAATGACCCATGCTAGGCTCAGTGGACAGAGCAAATGACCAGAGTACCAAAGCCCAGGACTCCTGTACCTCTGTGATATTGCTCCAGGAACATCAGCTCTGTGATGCCAACTGTCCCCCTTTCTAACCATGAGCACCCACAGAGGTTGGTGGCAGGACCACAGTCCACCTGCCCTGTCCTGAATGCTTACCTACCTGTCAGGGCTTCACTCAGGTGGAAGATATGTGTGGGTTACAACCTTCCTGAGGATGAGAACAAACATGACCAAAGCCGTTACCCTATCTTATCAGCCTCTCTGGCACTGGATGCTAATGGAGTCCCAGAGCACAAGCACAGGTGGGGAATTCTGAGGTCAGAGTCATCTCTGACCCTTGTCTGGGGGGACAGGCCTGGGGTCTGGGACGATTTCTACCTTGCTGCTGAGGTAGAACTGGTACTCTGCAAGGCCTTCTTCATCGAGCTTTCTGCCCGGCAGCGTCGCTTTGAGACTTTGGATGACGAGCACCCAGGATGAGATCAGAAGATGGGAGGTGAGAGTGGTCCACAGATACTACCAGCTTCACCACTACCAGCTGCTCCACAGCCCACAAGTCTGCCTGCCCCTACTTGACTGACCTTTATTACAATGGTGAAGTGATCTTGTGTTGGGAAATCTAAAACAGAAGAAAAAGGTGTGAGACTTTCTTCAGTCACCATGAGTGATCACAAGCACAGGTTAGGCTGGCCCAGGAAGCCATACAGTTAGTCTTTGATACCATCTGCATAGGTCCTGTCATGAGTTCAGGTGTTCAGACGGGGCACTAAGGCTCTGAGAGGAGTAGGCCCTTATCCCAGGTCACAGTCTCTCAGACTGAGCTTCCCTGGGAGCCCCCGTATGCAGGATCCTCCGTGAGAGCACTCACTGCAGGATCATCTTGACCACCTCCACAGCAGGGTCTTCAATCATCAGCCTCCCCATGCGGCTTGGCTGTGCAAAGGACTCAGGGTTGACAAGGGCCAGCTTGTCCTCCTCCTCGAGGGTCTCTGAAGACATCTGATTGTCACTCTCTATCTCAGCATCACTCAAGGCAGTGTCCTGCAGGCCAGAGAGAAGGGCCAAGTGTGTGCAGCCTGGTGCCAGGGAAGCAGCAAGCTGGTTCACACTCCACCACCAACCTGCCCAAGTAGTGGTTGGTGGTGAGCAGCCTGGCCTTTTGGAGCTTCTGTTTTCTCTGTTAGAGCTATTCATTCACTCATTCATGTCTTTCCTCATTTAGAAACATTCATGTCTTTCCTCAGTGCCTGCTCTCCACAAGGGTCTGCCTGTGTCTTTTTGTGTGTGTGGCTGGCTCAGACTACCTTTGGGGCAGGGCTGGTGTGGCATGTGGTGCTGGGCATTGAACTAGGGTCCCTGTGCTTGCCTAACTTTGCCTAAGCAGGTACTTTAGACCACTGATCTATCTCTCCGGCCCTGCCTATGTCTTAAGAGACATAGAAGTGGAGAGTCCACACGAGGTCCCAGTCTTCATGAAGCCTGCAACCTATGCAGAAGAGACATGTATGCACTGTTATGGCTGATACATTGTGTCAACTTGGGAAGTTGAGAAACTTAATTAACTCAGCAGTTTTATAGTCTAGAGTATAGAGGACACGCCCTAGGGTGGCTATTCATACTCTAGAATGTTGTAATGGTTAATTCATTGTGTCAACTTGAGAAGTTTAAAAGTTTACTTAAGTGACTTTCAGGGCCCAGGGTCCTCCAAATGTAAACATTCTGAGTCTATACAAGAGGAGTACATGGAGGTGGTGTGAGCTGTGAGTGCTACACTCACCCGATGGCAGGTAGCCTGCATTTTTCATAAGAGAAGGAATGATCTCTCCCCTTTTTTACTGTTCTTGCTTTTGCGCTCTTCTGCTGCCAGAAACTGTTGCTCCTCAGCCACGCTACCTTCCTTGGAGCCAGCTGATTATGGACCAAAACCTTCACAAACTGTGAGCCAAATAAACTTTAACTTTGGGCATCAGATACTTTATCTCAGTAATGAGAGAAATGTAATCAAGATGTGCACATTTGTGCAAATAAATGCTCAGTCAAAATTGAGACTGTGCTGTGAAAGAAAAGTTCTAGTGTCTGTGAGATTGAAGTGAGACCTGCAGGGCTGGCTTCAGAGGCACCTGGGTGGTGTTTCTGGCCAAATGGATGAGGGTTGAAGACTAAGAAAGTGACCAACAGACCTTAGTGAAAGCGAGCCCACGTACTTCAGCTGGTCCCTATTCTATTCTGAGTCTTGATGCTGCTAGTCCTTTCAAGGAAGAGCGGAGGTTGGACCACAGGAGCCTCTGTCGCTCCGGGTGAAGTACCAGAGGCAGATGGGTGGCTGGCTCAGGCTGCTCAGAGGGGAAGCCTCCCCACAGAAGAAAGGGCAGCCAGAGCTTCCAGTGACAGCAGAGCTGGGACTGATCCAGCCCCGCAACAGGCAACTCTCAGCCTCTCCCTCGGAGTGTCTGAGCATCTTGTGTGGGTACAGTCCAGTGTGAAGGCTGGGTAGGGAGGAAAGTGGCACAGACTCTGCCCTTGTAGGGGCACACAGTCCAGAGGTGGACAAACCTTTACGTGGAGACTTTCATGTGGTCTGTGGCCTTCACAGGAAGTGGGAAGTGCTCTGTGTTTAGGAGACCCTCACACAGTGCACAAGGTAAGAGAAGGCTTGGGAGAAGTGATGCCTAACCTGGGGAAGAGTGATGAAATAGCTACTGACAGAAGACTATAGAAGCTGCTGTGTGTGTTTGGTTGAAGGCTTCAACTTGACTATAAAGGAATGCTATAGTCATTTGAGTGTTTTCCCTAACTGTAGCTCCAGGGAAAGGACCACAAGGAATTGGAGAGGACACAGGCAGCCAGATGGATAAGAGATAGGGCCTTGGAAGAATAGTAAGGTGGGATGGGAGATGCTAGGGGCTGCTCATAGGTACAGGTAGGAAGGATGAGGTTGAGTTGGGGCTGGAGCTGGCCTGAGGGCCTATCCACAGGCTGATGTGGGGGCCATGATGGAGAGTGTGGTGGTGGTGCTAGGAGGTGTTGAGTCTTCTAAGAGACCAGGCGGGACCTGAGCCCAGGTTGGACTCCACACCTGTGATCTTTCTGTGGCATCCCAGGAGGCCTGATGTCCAGTATAGGCCTGGGAGTCTCCTCTTTCCTTAGGCTGTACTGAAGCCATCGGATCTTGCAGGAGCTCAGACAACACTTGCCCAACCTTCTCCCTGCCCCATCCCACTCCTTACCTTATCGACCTCTTGAGTCACAGACACTGTGTCCAGGCTGCAGTTGAGGTACTTAATCCTCTGGCTCAGTTTTTCTTTCCAAGTTCTGATACAGCCCATGAGGTCATCTGTTGTCACAACCTAGTGGGAACATGGAGGAAGATAGCCCCAAAGAAGTAACCTGTGGAGGACAGAAAGGATCCACTGGAATTTTAGAACAGGGCCTGGTCTGGCAAGGATGTTTCTTGGATGCAGGAGAGCCTCAAGGGAGTAGGAAATGCGGGCTTGGCTTTCTCAGGCAGCTGTATTAGGGCTATAGGTCCTTCACTGGCCAGGGCATAGAAAGTTTTGTTTTTGGTTCTATGTGTTCAACTCCACACAAGTGACATAAACTTGCTTGGCTTAGTCTCTTTATCTATAAGATAAGAATAAGGCATGTTTCCTAGGATCTCCTTCAGCTCCATTATTGTATGTTTACAAGGAAACATTTGGTGCAGGTGGCAAGGGTATGTAGGACAGTGTAGCAAGGTAGACTGCCCAATGCCATGGCAACACGTCCTTGGAGCAGCACCCCACAAGTACATAAGGACACACCCTTGGCCCACCATCACCCTCACCACATATCCAAGGCATTGTTACTGTTTCCTAACCACTGCCCTGCAGACTGTAAACCAGTCTCCCCCAGCAACACAGGAACAACCTTCACACCCAAGCTCACACTGTCTGCACTTGCCCAGGAGGCTGGGCAAGCCCCCTGGAATCCACCCAGCACATTGATGGAGAGGACAGGTGAGGTTTGGAAGGGGAGGGAATGTGGACACCTAACAGTTCTGTTCCAGAGAGCTTGCCCTAAAGAGCCTGTTGAAAGATCCTAGTGGGTTAGCCAGTTTTGCCTAGCCTGCAGCAGGTGCGCTCATGAAGGAGACCAGGTAAGTGGCTGGTAACCTACAGGAACTACTTTCCCTCTTCACAACCATGTGGGAATGCAATCAACTCAGCAGATGCGGGAAATGTTCAGGAATATGCACAACAGGTTTGGGAGTGTCTCTGTAGGAAATGAGAATAGAGAAACATTTCTTCTGCGCTCTATGCTTTGTGGATGCTGACATTTTTCTTGAGAATCAAGCATTACTATGTAAGAATCAGCAATAAAGAAAAAAAGTAAATGTCTCCTCAGTGCCAACAACAGTAAAATTGAAACCCTGTCTACTGAGATGGGTAAGAAAAGGTGGAACAGAGTGAGCAGGAAGCCTCCCTCGCTGGGCCCTCAGGCTGGGGCTCTGGTTCTGGAGACTGCAGGGTGGGTAGTGAAGGTGAGCCCAGGGCAATGTGGAACAGGAGGGACAGAGATGTGCACTTGTGGCAGGTGAACAAGCTGGTGGTAGCTTCTGAGAGACCTGCTTTGCCTATCAAGGAACTGGGGACATTTAGAACCACATTCCTGACAATTTCTTCTCCAATTTAGACTTTTCACAGCTTAGATGCAGAAAAGCAGTTTGTGTGCTGTGATGAAAGAAAGCAAGTGAAACATCAAACAGGAAGTGGCTGTTGGGAGGGAGGCCGAGCCTTGCTTTTGTCGTTCATCCAGGGCTGAGTTCACAGTCCAGAGGGGACACCCAGCGACGTCCAAGGGGAGGAGGCCTAGGAGCTGGCCAGAGACCCCCAGCTTCCTGGGCTCCAAGTGCTTCCCTGGGATTAAGGGGGTGCTGAGGGGGCTGCATGTTTTTTTCTTCTTTCCTTCATTCTGCTGAGTAAAACAGGGTATGACTAGCTAGGAGAGCTCAGGGTCACGCCGGCCTCCGTGAATGCTGGAGAAGTCCCGTGCCCTGTTCCCAAACGCGAGTTTAGTTCAGGTTTATGATCTAGCATGATGCATGTCAGCCACTCGCGTGTAGCATCTAGACAACACTCACCGTCTTATCGCCTCTTGGATCTCTACAAGCTTCAATCTTGCTTTGGAGCTCTTCCAGAGAAGAATTTAATCCCTCTGTCTGCAAGTTGGATTTTGCCACCTAGAAAATCAGAGGTCCTAA
>NW_004524797.1:190539-220867 GCF_000260255.1 Octodon degus | reverse complement strand
GTAGAGAAAATAAAACTAGGGAGTAAAATATACAGCTATACCAGAAACTAGATCAATACAAAATAAAAGAAGATTTTACTACAAAGCAGGTCTGGTTTAAATGAAATTACCCTCCCAAAGGGCTCAAGTGCATAATAACCTCCAGAAGGCATAAAGAGCTTTAGACCGTCCATGCTTGGACCAAGGTGCCAACTCTCAGGAGGCACCAAGGAAGCAGCGGGGTGGCTGGGAAAGTGCACCCACAGAATTGAGCGCTGTGACCACCCAACATTCCCCAACATGAAAGCTTGGGAAAACAGCAGCAAATCCAGGAGAGGGAAGCTATCCAAAGGATATTTATTTTTTTGTTTGTTTATTTGGTTTGTTTGTTTTGCAGTGCTGGGCCTTGATCTCAGGGTCTTCGCACTGAGCTGTCCCCATCCCTGTTTTATGTTTTGAGACAGGGCCTTGCTTAGTCTTTAACAGCCCAAGTTAGGTTCAAACTTGCAATTCTTCTACCTCAGCCTCCCAGAATACTGGATTTGCAGGCAAGTGCCGCCAAGGGTGGCCCCAAAGGGTGTCTCAGCAGGATTTTAAAAGAGTATGCAGCTTATAAAGTTGCATAAATAGCAAAAGGCCAATTCAAATATACTCCAGTTTCTCACATAAAGAATCTTAACAATAAATCAAATCTTAAACAGGAGTAATGACTATAAGTGGGAGAGCCATGGATCTGTATGTCTTTTTATCTCTTTTCCATATTGCCTGCAGTGCAAAAGCATTTTTCTTATGATACTTGTTCTTGAAAACACCCTGCACAGCCCCAGTTACTGGCTCGGAAGGGTGTGTGCCAGTTGGAGGTCCATTAGGAACATACTCCTTAACCAGGGCAGGAACGCCGTGCCCTGCGGACCCTGCTCCCAAGGCTCCTCCTGCTCCTCCCTTTCTGGGGTGGGGACCTCCACTGAAGCCTGCCCCCGGGGAGGCCTCCCTCTACACCAGGGACCATGTCAGGAGCTTAGCATGCATTTACTGCCTGCTCCACTCATTTTACTGGGGCCATCACTGTACAAGTTCCTTGTGTGATTTTCATTTTACTGATCAGCAAATTAAGTGTTTTCCTGGGGTTCCAGGGGAGGAGACAGGGACTGAGGCCTACCTCGGAGTCTAAGATCTCAGCAGGCTTCTTTTATTGGAAGGCACCCGCTACTTGTGGGAGAGGCCTGTCCTCTTAGCACCCTGGTTCCAGCCTCGGTGGGTCTTGAACTCACTGTGCCCTGAAGGGTGCGTGCTGCCCTCGGAAGTGCTCCCTGCTGACACCTGACCCAGCTGCTAATATCTCGCCTCCACATTCCTGCCTCTCTTCCTGTGGGCTGGCTGTCCAGAGGGCCCTCCTCCAACATGGCCCTGAGCACCTAGCCCTGCTTGAGCCCTCCCTGCCCCCCTGCCTGACTAAGCTACTGCAGATTGGTTCACCTTTGCTCCCTCAGCTCTGCGTTCCCTCTCACTCTCCCAGATCTTGGTACACACCTCAGGAAATTTGCTTCTCCTCAACTGCAGGTTAAACTTCTCCCGTACACACCCACATGTCCCTCATGGCTCTTCCCTTTGGGCTCAGATAGCCTGTCCAGGATTTAGGCCACAATCTTTGGTGACAGTCAGACCTGGATGTGCATTCTGACTCCATCAATTAAAAACTCTGTGTTCTTGACTAAGTCAATGAATTACTCTGTGCTTCAGTTTCTTTATCTCTAGACTGGGGCATTTATCTCTAAAACAGTGCTTGTCTCATTCAGCTCTTGTGAGGACTACCATCACTAGTTAAAATAAGTCAGATAGCAAGACACACGGTGTGTCATGATGCAGTGAATGCAAGGGGCTGTGAAGAGTTACCTGTCTTCCTCAGCTGACAAACAGGTCCATGGGACAGAGGTCACACTTGCTTCTGTGTGCCTGGTATGCAGGTCTGTGTGTGAACACACCCACAGGATGCATAAAGAACACGTCTTGCCTACCTGGCACTTGATGTTCACTTGGAGATTTGTCAGCAACCGCTGGATTTTCTCCATGAAAATAAGGTCCACATACAGGTTATGGAATTTACTCTCAAATTTGTTGATGACATCATTGGCCTGGAGAGCAAGATAAAAAATAAAGCAGGAGGGGAGGGTCTCAGTTATGGCTTAGGCAGGGCCCTTCCCCTCCCCTCAGAGACCACACTGTGGGGTGAGCTGTCCTGAGGCCCAACTCTGCAGTGGGTAGGGCTCCCTGACCTGGTCCAGGTATTCGCTCTCCATCCTCTCCATATTCATTATGATTAGACTTTCGACAAACTCTATTCGGGAAGCTTCCTTCTCCAATCGAAAACACAGTGAATTGATTTCTTCAGGGGAAAAGGTGCCTCCCTCTGAAAACAATCTGATGATGATTAGGGAGAAGTGAAAGTCAGCAGTCAGACCCGCACGTTCTCACCCTTCCCAAACACTGTGTGGTGAAGAACACAATTTCCATCTCAGCTTGGGACTGAAAAAGATGGTGGAAAAATAAACGCAGGTAGTGCAAATGCAGGAGCACATATTAATGAGTATGCTGACAGACCTAGGTGAAAAAAACGAAATGGTGGGTGAAATTAACGGTGGCATGGTTTCCTGAAAACTACATGAGGATAAGAATTCCGTGTAGGGCCAGCCAGATAGCTCAGCGGACTAAAGCGCCTGCTTAGGCAGACTCAGGGGCTTGGGGTACGATTCCCGGCCTGCCGTGCCGGCCCCTCCCCTGGGTCGCGCTGAGACAGTGAATGAGACTGGGCTGTAATCACAGCACTTGGGAGGCTGAAAAACAGGGAGGATCAGTACGAGTCCATCTGTGAAGTGAGACCCCGTACTAAATACATAAAAAAAGGGGAATTCTATGGGGTCTCCAGATGCAGATCAGGGTGAAACATCCCCTGGGCTCATAGGTGGGCTGTGCTGCTGAGATGTGCCCATAAACTCTGAGTTTTGATGGCTGCACGGGGGAGGGGACAGCATGGAGCTGGACTCCAAAGCTGATCCTTTGGGAACGAGATTGCAAGACTAAATGAATCCTACTAAATATGAGGTCACTGACTGGTCTAGCCCTGGGGGCAGGGAGGACAGAAAGCTCGCTCTGACCGGAGATTTTGTCATCACAGACTTGCTCCATGCACACCTATCAGCTGGACTCACGCTCTACAGAGGGATCAAAAACACCTCAAGCAGAATCTTGTTCCCTTTTTTCATTTTTAAAAAATTTGTCCTTTCATTCTTTTCTTCCTTGACCCTCCCTTATTTCCCTCCTCCTTTGAACATTTTCATCTTAGTTCACAATATTTATTATACATTTTGGTCATTCACACTTTTGGCTTTTCATACCAGACAAACAATGTGATATTTACATATTGGTGTCTGATTCATTTCACTGTATGAAATGTATGGTGTGGTCTCAAGGTGCGTCTGTTTAGCTATAAATGTCTTAAGGTTATCCTTCTTTATGGCACAGTAGTACTCCACCGGAGGAGAAAACCACATTTTCTTTCACAAGTTGATGGGCATTTGGGCTTTTTATAAAATTTGGCTATTATACGCTGTGCCTCTATAACATAACCATGGGTGTTCATATATCACTGTGGTATAATGCTTTGGGAAAATACCAAGGGGGTGAATAGATGGGTGGCATGGAACCTCTAGTCTTAGTTTTTGAGGAATCCCCACGCTGATTTCCACAGTGGTTGCACCAGTCTACACTCCCACCAACAATGGAAAAGGGTGTCTTTCCTCCCACAGCTCTGCCAGCATTATTATTTGTTGATTTCTTAACAATACCCATTCCTTGTGGGGCTGAAATGGAACCTCAGTGATGTTTCCATTTGCATCTCTCCAGTGACCAGCAATGTCGAACATTTTATTAACATAATTATTTGCTCTTTCTACTTCACAGGGGAAGTGTGTCTTCATCTCAGACGCCCATTTTTGTGTTGGGTCTTTACATTTGGTGGTGGTGGGCTCTGGCTTTTTAAGTTCTTTATATATTCTTGATAGTTTTCAATTAGCAATAATCACACCTCAGATAAACCTCATTGGCTACAACACTGCCACTGTGCAAAGCTGTGAAGAGTTTTTTAAAAAGATAATACTTCCTATTATCAAGGATAACTTGATCTGAGGAACAGCTGACAACTTTTTTTTTCCAACATTGGGAGTTGCCCTTTCATTTTGTTGGTGGTTTCTTTTACTGTGCAAAGTTTTTTATTAAGATGAGATCCCAGTTGATTCTTTGTGATAGTTCCTGAGTGGTAGGGGCTTTGTTCTTAGAGTCTTTGCCTACACCAGTGTCTTCAAGAGTTCTACCTATCCTATCTTCCAGCACGTTTAATGTTTCTGTTTTAATAATTAGATCTTTGATCTCTTTTTGTTGGAGTTTAGATAGTGAAAGACATAGGTCTGATTTTAATCTTCAGCATATGCAAAGCAGTTTTTCCAGCACCATTTAATAAAAGTCTCTTTTTTTCACTGAATGTGTTTGGCACCTTTGTCAAAGATAAGGTGGTTAAGTATGTTTGGAGTTGTTTCTGTATCTTCTAATCTATTCCATTGATCATTGGGTCTGTTTTATTGCCAGTACAATGTTTTTTATTACAGTATCTTTGTAATATAGTTTTAGGTCTGAAATTGTGATGCCCCCGCCTTGCCTTTGTTCCCAGATCTGCAGCTGCTATTCTAGGTCTCTTCTGGTTCCCAATGAATTTTAGGATTGTTTTCTCTAATTCAATGAGATATGCTGCTGGAATTTTGATTAGAATTAGATTAAATCTGTATAACAATTGTAGAATTATGGCCATTTTTACTATGTTGGTTCTTTCTACCCAAGAACAAGGATCATCTTTCCATTTTCTGATATCCTTTATCAAAGTACTGTAGTTTTCAACATAGAAGTCTTTTACTTCTTTCATTAGATTGATTCCTACACGTTTCAATTTTATTTTGGATGCTATTGTGAAAGATGTTGTATCCCTAATTTATCTCATAGTAAGTTAGTTATTTATGTAAAAGAAGGTTATTGACTTTTGAATGTTGATGGTATTCAGCTAGGCAGTTGACTTTGATTATAAATCTAGAAATCTTCTAGCGCAGTTTTTGGGTCTTCTATATTGAGTATCATGCCATCCACAAATAATGACAATTTAACTTCTTCCTTTCCTATTGTTATTCCTTTTATTTCTTTCTCTTGTCTAATTGCTCTGGCTAAAGTTTCCACAACTATATTGAGTAAGAGTGTTTACAGTGGACATTCTTTTCTTGTTCCTGATTTTAGAGTGAAAGTCTTTGCTCATTTAGTGTGATGTTGGCTGTTGGTTTGTGATAGATAGCTTTCATCAGATTGAAACAAAAACCATCTCTTCCAATTTTCAGGGTTTTTATCATAAATGAGTTCTAGATATTATCAAAAACTTTTTCCACATCTATTGAGATAATCATGTCTCTTATCCTTGGCTTTGTTAATATGGTATATTACATGCACTGATTAGTAGATATTTGACTTTTTTGTGGTCTTGGAGATTGAACTTTGGGCCTCGTGCTTGCCAGGTAGGCACTTATGCCTCTGAGCTATATCCCCAGCCTTTATTTGTATATGTTGAAGCATCGCTGCATCCATAGGATAAACCCCACTTGGTCATGGCATATAATCTTTGTGATGATTTGCTGCATTCTACTTGCCAGTCTTACTGAGGACTTCTGCATTTATGTTCATTAGGGAAACTGGCATGTGGTTCTGTTTCTTAGTTGGGTCCTTCTCTAGTTTCAGTATCAGGGTAATTCTTACTTCTAGGAATAAATTTGGGAGTTTATTATTGTTTTCCTTTTAATTTCTAGGAATAAATTTGGGAGTTTATTATTGTTTTCCTTTCAATTTCATTAAAGAGTTTGAGAAGCAGTGGTATTCCGTCACCTATAAATTTCTTGTAGAATCCAACATGAATCTGTCAGGGCCTGAGCTTTTCTTTGCTGGTAGGTTTTTAATTAATTTCAATTTCATTGACTGATACCAGCTTATTTAGTATTTCTGTATCTTCTTGATTCAGCTTTGGTAATTCATACTAAATTACCTAGGAGTCTGTATTTAGGAATCTGTCCATTTCTTTCACATTTTCCATCTCAATACAAGTTCTTAAAGTAGGTGTAAATTATATTCTGGATTTCTGCAGGTCCATCGTGATTTCACCCTTTTCATTCCCAATTGGATGGAATTGAGTTCTTTCTCTTTTTTTCTTTCTTTTTTTCTTTCTTTTTTTCTTTCTTTCTTTCTTTCTTTCTTTCTTTCTTTCTTTCTTTCTTTCTTTCTTTCTTTCTTTTTCTTTTATAAGGCTGGATAAGGGGTTGTTGATTTTATTCAATCTTTCAAAGAACCAACTCTTTGATTCATTGACTCAACTCTTTGCATTGTTTTCCTAGTCTCCACTGCATTAATTTGTGCTCGGATCATTATAATTTCATACCTTATACAAGCTTTTGACTTGGCCTATTCTTTTTTCAAGAAGTTTAAGGTTCAACATTATTTATTTGAGCTTGTTCTGTTTTCCTCATATGGATATTCACTGCTATAAATTTCCTTCATAGGACTGCTTTCATTATGTCCCATAAATTCAGTATGTTGTATTGTCAGTATAGTGTAATCACAGAAACTGTCTAATTTCTTATTTAATTTCATTTGTGATCAGTTGGTTGTTTAGGAAGGTGTTATTTAATGATCATATGTTTATGAAGTTCTTGTGGTTTCTTCTTCCATTGATTTCTATCTTCGTTGCACGATGGTCTGGTAATATACATGGGACAACTTCAATTCCTTCATATTTATTTAATCATTTCTATGAGCTCATGTGTGGCTTATTTTGGAGAACGTTCTGTGTGCAGCTGAGAAGAATGTGTATTCTGATGTTGCAGAGATGGAACATTCTAAAGACATTTACTAATCCCATTTATTCAAAAGTTTGGTTCAGTTCTAATATTTAATTATTGATCTTTTTTATCTAATGGATCTATTTATTTGTGATGGTCAAGCATTAAGATCCCCCAATCCAATTGTATTAATGCTTAACTGATTTTTCATATCTGTTAATATTTGTTTTATATAGTTGAGTGCATTTGATATATTACATCTATATTGTTACATATATATTATGATTGTTATCTCATCCTATTGGACTGCCTCCTTTACAAGGAGGTAGTGACCTTCTTTGTCTCTCTTAAACAGTCTTGGCTTGATCCACTTTGTCTGCAAATAGAATCACTGTCTCTGCTTTTTTCCAGGATCTTGTAGCATGAAGTATTGTTTTCTATCCTTTGGCTCTCAACCTACAAATTTATTTATGGATTAAATGTGTTTCTTGTATGGAGGATATTGTCAGATCTTTCTTCTTAATCCATTCTTCTGGTCTGCATCTTTGGATTGGTGAATCAAGATCATTAACTTCGATGGCTATAATTCATATATACTGATTTTCCTATTGTTAGCTCTTTCTTTTCTCCCCTCTGCCCCTCTGTTTAATTGCTTGCCATGCCTGGTGGATTTCTTCTGCTGAGGTTCTTGGAAATGTAGTCCTTGTTATCTTTTCCTAGAATGTTCTTCAGAACATTTTGGAAAGCTGGTTTGGTGTTCATGGATTTCCTCATGCCCTCTTTGTCATGGAAGTATCCTGTTTCTCCATCATTTATGAAAGTTAGTTTGGTGGGTTACGTCAGCCTGGATTGGAGGGTTGTTTTCTTTTAGGGTTTTAAAATATTTCACTCCAAGCTTTCTCTTGAGGGTTTGTGTTGAGAAGTCAGCTGTGAGTTTGATGGGCTTTCCTTTATTGATGATTTGTTTCTTTTCTCTAACAGCTTTTCGCATTTTTATCCTTGTGTTGAATTTCTGGAATCTTGTCTATGAAATGCCTTGCTGTAGATTTTTTCTTTTTGTGTCATGGCTAATTGGATTTCTCTATGCCTCACTTATCTGTGCACCAAATTCTTTTTCCCTGTCAGAGAAGTTTTCTGTAATGACATCATCTCATTTTATATCATTTGTGCTATCTCCTGCTTTTTTGCTTGCTTCCATCAATGTTATGTTATCTTTGTTGCATCACCTAGAAGCTGCTTGATTGATTTCTTGGTTCCTTACTAATAAGAAAGTCTTCTTTTCATGATCACTAATCACAAGCCTATTTTCTCCTCCTCCTCCTTAGTCTTTTATTTATTTATGTATTTGGTACAGGGTCTCACTACACAGCTTAGAATCATAGTGATTTTAAGAATCATAGTGATTTTAAGAATCATAGTGATCTGCCTGTCTCAGCCTCTCCAGTGCTGGGATTACAGGCTTATGCCACCATCCCTGATTTTAGTGGCTGGCTGGGTGTCAGAGGTTCTGGGGCTGGCACGGCATGTAGTACTAGGGATTGAACCTGGGTCCTTGTGCTTGCTGGGCAGGCCCTTAGACCACTGAGCTATCTCCTCAGCCCCACAAGCCAATTTTCTATGTCTGAGATACTGTCTCCAAATTGTTTTATTCTGCTATGGATACTTTCAATGGAATTTTTAGCCTCCTGGTTATATTTTTGAATTGCTTTTGTTAGGGGAAAAATAGAGAAATAAAAGAAGAAGAGGAAATTAAAAGCAAGGCTGGAGGACAAAAGACAATTATTCAAGCTTTGAGAAACTGGTGCAGAAGATAGGAAAGAAAGAGAGAAATAAGAGATGAAAGGAAGAACAGAACAGAACAACAACCACAGAAAAACTAGAAACCACATTCATACTCATATAAAAACAAGATCAAATATTAAAGGAAAAACAGAAGCAAAACAAAAAACCCAAGAAAAGAGAGAGAGAAGAAAAATTTCTACTTCAAGATTTGTCTCTGCTGTCATGGTAGACAATGTGTGGAGACAGAGTCCAGATCCATGATGATTTTATCCTAGCAAGCCAGAAGTTGCTTTACAGCAGGGTGGTAGATAATCTCAGCAAGGCTGCACTTTTATTTCCTCTGAAGTTCAGGCTGATTTCTGCATGTGAAGCTGGGAACCAACCTGTTCAGCCTGCAGCAGTCCATGTATCTTCTTCAGGCTTGAACTCGACTAGGAGCTATTAGAAAGCCCCAGCAGTTGTTCTGAGTTCTGAGCTCAGGTGGCCCTCTCCAAGTGGCTCCTGGCCATTTGCCCTCTACTGCAAGACATTTGATGCTCTGGCACTCAGCACCATCTGAGGCCGTCTTTCACGCCCACTGTGCTTTCCACTGCTGTTCCTCTCTGTGGTAGCCTCTGGGGTTGCTAGCGGTCACTGAGTGTCTGCAGGTTTGAACTGCTCTTCCCACACAGTGAGTTCCAGATCAGGGAGCTACCTTCTTCTTCTATATTGAAGTTTTTCTCTTCACTTTCCCCATGGGCTTCAGTTCTCACTTCAAATTCTTCCTCAGTCCAGGGGACTTGCTCTCTACCTTTTTGTCTCCCTTGAGTTGCTATATTCTAGTGTGTGAACAGCAAATTTCAGAGAGACTCTTTCTCCGTTGTTTACCACTCTGTCATCTTCTCAGAAATCTCACATAAGTAGATTTTTTCATTGGTCCTAAATTGGTAATGAGTTCAGCTACACAGCAGAAACAAGAATTTTCACTGAAGGAACTCCATGTGAGTCTAGGCCTCAGGGAATGCCACAATAAAATATGAAGGAAAATGAGAGACTCATAATAAAAAAGAAATCACAAGAAAGCACGATGCCATGATTGAGAACAAAAAAAGAAACAGGGGCTAGTTTAGCAGTGCCCCCCTAAAGTCCTCAAACTTTAGAATTATGTGACATAAATTATAAAATGATAAAGTATAAGATGTTTAAGGCAATAAATGAGAAGGTAAAAAATATGCATAAGAAACAACCAGTTTGGGAAAAGAATCAAATACAAATAAAAATGGACACTATGATAATTAAGATTAAATAACTTCAATGAATAGATTTGTCAGGAAATTAAACACAGTAATGAAGAGAATCAGTGACTAGCAAAAACGAAAAGAAGAAATCAAGCAGAATGAAGCTGCAGTGTGCTATGCTAGAGTGACAGAGAGATATGAAGAGATGCCTTGCATATGCCAAATGCTGAGCTTAGTGCAACTTTCCAAATTTTAATTTTTTAAAAAACTGCATTATAATTAGAAAATGTTGGTAATATTTAAAACACATGCAAGTTTTGCAGGTACCAACATAGGTGTTTGCTGGCAGTGGTGAGGGCTGATATTCAACATGTACCCTAGGATTCCATTTCTTTATAAGACTAACAATTTTTGGCTTATGTATGACACATAGTAAATTTATTTAAGGAGGGCTTCCTATTTTTACTTTGCATATTCTTGTGTTCAATTATGGCATAATGAGTAAAAGATTTTTAACTTCTAAAACAATATAAGCTTTTGAAAAAGCTCCCCAAATGTAGCCTTTACATTAATCACCAGAGTAATACAAATAAAAACGACAGTATGATACTACCTCATGACTGTTAAAATAATTACAATAGAAACAAATAAAATAGTGAGTGTGGGTAAAGATGTAGAGAAATTAGAACCCTTGTGCATTGCTGGTGTGAATGTAAAATGGTGACTGTGCTCATGGAAAACAGGATGAGGGCTCCATAAAACTTGAGAACTTGCCATCTGGGCCAGCTGTTCTACTTCCAGGAACATGCCACAAGGAGCTGAAAGCAGGGCCATAGGCAGAATGTTTACACCCCAATGCTCCTCGCACCATTATTGACAATAGTCTAAAGGTGAGAAGACCCCAACTGCCCATTAGTATGCAAATGGACAATGTGTGGTACATATGCACAATGGAATATTATTCATCTTTGAACAGAAAGACAGTTGTGATACATGATACAACCTGGGCGGACCTTTAAGGCATTATATGTGCTCAATGAAATAACCAGCTATAGAAGGACAAATATTGATATGATTCCTCTTAAAACAGGTACTTGCAAGGCCGGGGAGATGGCTCAGTAGAATAAGCGCTTGCCTGGTAAGCGCAAAGGCCTAAGTTTAATCCCTGGTTCCGCCAAAAAGAAAAAAAAAACAACAAGTAATAGCTGAAAAATTAATGGCTCCAGGGAGATAGCTCAGTAGAGTAAGTGCTTGCCTGGAAAGCGCAAAGGCAGGTTCAATCTCCGGTTCTGCAAAACAAAACAAAACAAAACAAAACAAAACAAAACAAAACCAAAAAAAAAACAAAAACAAAAACAACAACAACAAAAAACTCAAACCCAAACAAACAAACAAACAAACAAAAAACAAGTTTTTAAACAAGTCATAATCTATGACTAGATCAGTTCATGCAAACAGAAGGTAAAGTGGGGTTGCCTGGGCTGGGGTGATGAGAAGTCAGCATATAATGACATGAAGCTAGGAGTTCTGTTAGAGGTGGCTGGGTGGTGATGGTAGCACAATGTGGTACCAAATGGCACTAAACTGTGTATCTGAAGGGTCCAAAAGGTAAATTTCATGTTTTGTACATGTCTGACAATGAAAAGTTAAGGGAGCAATAAGATCACCTCCCAGTAGAAAAACCTTGGTGGCTCTGAGGCCCGAGTCCTAGCTCCCACCTGCAGTGCTGGACAAATTCAATGTTGGTGTAGCGGAGTTTGCCCAGGCTTTCCTCCAAGTACTGTCGAAAACTTCGTAGGGACACCTGGGTGACATCCACGTAGCTGAGCAGCCTCCGGTGCAGTGTGCTGCTGAGAACGACCAGCCTGGGGTGGGGTGGTGGGGAGAGGAGCAGAAGGTGATGCTGGTCAGCAGGGGAGACAGGAGAGGCTGGGTGGTGAGTGGGGTCTGGGTGGACTTCCCAGGAGACTGCTTGAGCGCCGCACACACTCCCAAGCTGGGGGCCCAACAGAACCACTGCCCAGATTCTCTGGGTAGCAAAAGGCACGGACAGAAATTTAAAATGATCATGTGTGACTAAGCGGACACTGCTCTCCTCCCTCTGACCACTTCCACCAAGCTGGTAGAGGAATTCTAGGTACAACTGAATTTTCTTACTCTTCCTCCAGCAGACTTGGACCCCAGTAACGTGTTTCCCCACTTTCCTGAAAGAGTACCCTGCAAGCTTCCTCTTCGCAGCCATATTTTCCTGAATAGGTGTCCCTTGTGTGCCTGACAGCTGCACAGATGTCTGCCAGGGTCTTCCCTGTGACCTGACTGTGGCTGCTGTCTTATACCCCAGGGAGCAACAGCTCAGCCAGTGCTCCTTCTCTGCTTGGAAAACTTATCTGTCCCATCTTCCTCCACCTCAAATCAGGGTGCCTCTGGGCTCACGGCAAATACCACCTCCTGCAGGAAGTCTTCCTGGTTCCCCAGAGGAGGAGGGGTCTTTCCTGCCGCTGATGTCATTTCAGGACACATTGTCTGCACTCTTGGTACTGATTGTGAGTAAGGAGTCTCCTCCTTGGCTGCTCACTGATCCCCCCAACACATACACTGGAGGTTGTCCACAGATTTTGAGTCTAGATTCTCGTGAAGAACTTAGCTCAAAAGCAGGCTCTGGAGTGCCTTTTGCTCTTTTGCTAGCAGCAGCCTATATAGGCTTCTAAGAGGACCATGTGGCCGGGGACCCCTGGCCCCTTACTTTTGGCTCTTGGTGGCATTTAGAAAGATGTGCTCCATATCGTGGATCTTGCGGTGAAAGTTTTTGCTTTTAGTGTTTTGCTCTTCTTGGAATTGGCAGAACATCAGCCTCTCTTTCTTCAGTGTCTCCGCCACTCCAGCGCAGTGGCTATCCAACCGTTCTTTGTGAAGCAAGAGTTCAGCTGAAAGAGAATGAGGAGAGCTGAAGCCCTTCAGGAGCTCACTTGTCTCTGCACAGTCCTTTCTTACAAACGTGCCCACCCACTGCCTCTCCCAGGCCAGCTACAGAGCAGGGATGACTCAAGTCAACAGCTCTTACCCTGACACCACCACCGTCACTGGACTGGGAATGGGCTGTGACCTCAGAGACAGCAATCAGAGCCTGTCCCAGGTCTCTCAGTAGAGAGAAGGCTCTGTTAGCTTATGAGCAGGGTGCTTTCTGCTGAGAAAGACCCCTGCCTGCTGCAGACAGATAAAAGATGGGGAGATGCACAGTCTCCAGGGAGCAGGTGTGAAAGGATGGTGCAGGAGGAGACTCAGACCTGAGTGAGAGGCTCTTTGTGCTTCAGCAACAAGCAGCATATGGTCAAGCAGCCTGAGTTTGCTTCTTGCATCAATGGGTTCTCATGTCAAGTGAGCCTGGGTTCTAACTGAATTCCAAGATGTAACAGAAAGAACAAAGATTGGTCTTCCATAGCCCCACCACAGCCTTTTGGGGCAAGTAGAGAGCCTCTGGCTCCCCGTTGTCTGTGGCAGTAGAAGTGCTATAATCTCAGCACTGCCAAAAAAAAAAAAAAAAAAAAAAATGGTGTGATACTAGAATTCATCTTTCTAGCCTGGTTGGTTTCTATACTATATCCTGGACCAAGGAGTGGGAGAAGGAAAAAGAAGCAGCCTCCAGGGAGCTTTTGCTCAATGCATGTGCAGGTTTCCCCTAATTCTTTGGTGCATTTAATGCATTAAAGAGCTTCAGAATGTCAGGCAAATGTGCTGAAGAGGTTCCACATGTCAGGCAAATTGCTCAAGGTTACAAGCATTGGTGTTTGAGGCCAGTTTGACTGTACAACTTTCACTGCTCTGGGCGTTTGGATTAGTGGGCTGTCTGCTACCTCTAAAGGGGACTGTAGCTCTATGGCAGACATTAGAGCATGATTCAAACAGGAATCACTGAAAGCTCCTACTAAAATCATTCCCCTCCCCTAGTGAGTGGAGCCTACCACCTAAGACAGAAATGACATGTCTTTTTAAGTATGATAAATGGTAAGGTGGAGATAATGGTTACTGCTTTGGGAGGCTGTGTCTTGTATCAGAGGCTCATGATTCATCACTATAACATTTCAGGAGGGTTAATTACCGCACCTAACTCCCCTTTCTACAGGTAAGGAGGGATGGAGAGGTCAGGTAACATGATCAGAGTTACACAGCTAGAGTTGAGCCTCAGGATCTCGTCTCCGAACAATATTGCCTCTGAAGCAACCAGCATAAGGGTATATATCTGATCTCAAATCTGGAGGTAAAACTAGATGATGACCATTTTGTACTCTAACACCCTCTTTTTTTTAAAAAAAGGAAGGCAGTTTTAAAAGTCCCAAATGAAGAATCTGAGTACTACCTTCTGTGCAAGCCTAGGAAGTACCAGTACTCAGATACATCTTTCACCTGCGATGGTAATATGCAAAGCATTTTGGGGGCAGCTAACAAACATGAGGCTACAAAAGGATCAGGTCCTGCAAGAGAAGACTGGTGGGATGGGCTTCCTAAGTAGGGCCCACACCTGCCCTGACGTTGTGGATGTCCTTCTCTATGTGCTCGACTCTTGGATTGTGCAGGTGTAGACACAGCTCCAGTTCTGAATCCAGTTCACTGATCTTGCTGGCCACGATCGCCTGTGTGTTGAAGGCACACTGAGCAAACCACTTCTCAAGGTGTTCAAAAAAGCCAGCTCGAAGTCTGGAGGAGAAAGCAGCAAAGGTCAGCCCTGCCAGGAACTGTAAGCTGTAGGAGACCTTCCTACACTAAGCCTCAAGGTACTTCCCCTCTTCATACATACTTCCTCATTTTGTTCCCTAGTTATCTTGCATCTCATCCTGGAAGAGGGACAACCAGTCATCTACCCAGGTCACCCCTGGAGGACTTCAGGTGGTGTCGAACTTTTGTTTTTACAAAGAAGGATTGGATGAATAGCTTTGTACTTTTGCTAAGTACAGAGGTGTTTCTATGGGATTTGGCCCTGAATTTGATTTGCTGAGTCAAAAGTTAAAATACATTTGTGGTCCTGGTAGCTACAGCCAAATTTTTTCCACTGGAGGGCAACCCGTAATCCCATAAGTAAAGAATACTAGTTTCTTTTTCTTCACAGCCTCAGAATATTTTGTCACATTTTTGAATTTGACAATTTTGTTATATTTTTATGGAGCATATTTTCATACATTCAATTTCTTCTTCTGTATATCATTCCCTAATATCTTTTGTCCTTTCTCTATTATATAGTTGCTTTTTTTGGTATTATTCTCTGCATGAAGCCCATTGGCTTTGATGTGAGTTGCAAATATTGTTTTCTAACTTAGCTTGTCATCCTTTAAAAAATACATGCTTTTTAAAAGATGTTAGTTCCCCCCAAAATAGCAACAACAACAAAAAACCCCTCAGTAGGAGTCTTTTTATGGCAGCTGCTGAGTCGTTTTTGACATTTCCATAAAATATGAAGGGTTAAGAATGGCGAAGACAGTCTTGGAGGTCAAAACTGTCGGATACGAAGACAGCACAGCGCTGCAGTGATCAGTCAGTGTGAGGTAGCTGCTCAAGGGCAGACACACAGAGATGGAACAAGGCAGCAGTAGAAGAAAAGGCGGCACAGCAGTGAGTGACCGAGGCTCCCCTCATGCTCTGTATGGGGGAGAAATGAAGCTCTGCACTGTACCACATCTTAAACAAAAATCAGTTCCAAGTGGCCTTTTAGATCTAAACATGTAAGTTTAAAATAATAACATTTCAAATATGTAATATTGGAGAACATTTTCATGACCTTTGGAAAGCAAAAGGAGAAATTAAAGACCAAACACAAAGTAAACTTATTCTAATGAGAGAACTGACAAGTTGGACCTTATTAAAAATAAGAATTTCTCTCTCAGGAGTCATGTTCTACTAATATATTCTAAGTTTACTCACATTTTAAAAATATACTGTACATGACATAAACCAATGAATAAAAGAATAGGAATCTCTGTTTATCAAAAGATGCCTTTACACAGAATAAAAAATGGCAAGCCCAGAGAGGGGATGAACATTTGTCACATATTTATCAAACAAAAGCTTCATATGGGTAATGTAATGAACTCACATGAATTAGTAAAAAGACAGACAATCTACTAGAATGGACAAAAGATTTCACTAGACATCATAGTCACACACACTCACACACACACACAGAACTAAAAAAATACCCAAATGGCCAACAAGTATATGAAAAGGTGCACCACATCAATATCATTACTCATCAGGAAAAGGCAAAGTAATCCCACAACAGGACCTGCTAAAATTACACTGGGTTGACTAAACTAAAAATCATTGACAACATCAATTGTTGTTGAAGATCTGGACCAACTAGGACTCTCAGTGTTGCAAACTGTCAAACTGCTTTTCAAAACTCTTTGGTAGTATCTTTTGATTATACCTCCTAAAGATGGACATGAACATATTCCATGATTCAACAACTAGTTGATTCATTCTTAGTTAAATGAGAAACAGGAATGTACATGTATGTTCACCCAAAAACTTCTACAAGAATATTCAGAGCAACATTATTTTGGCATACTTTCAAATTTGAAAAGATCAAAATGTGCATCAGTAGTGTGGATAAATACAATTAAATAGATTGTATATTTCCACAACAAGATACCACAGAAAAATTAAAAAGAATATAGCCGTGTTCAAGAATATATATGAATCTTACAAATGTGAAAGAATCCTATCATAAAAGAGTGAGTTCTGAATATTGTTAAGTAAAGTTCAAAGCCACACAAAATGAACTCAGCAGTCAGAGTATTTATCCCTAGGGAAAGAAGGGCAGTTACTGTGGATGGTCACATCAGGTGGCATCTTGGAGGAGTGGTTAATGGTTCTGTTTCTTATGGGTTCTAAGTACCAGATGTGTTCTCTTTGGACAATTCAAATGCTAAACACTGGATTTCCATACTTTTAAGTATGTATGTTTTATTTCAACATAGAAACAGTGTCAGCTGGCATAGTAGTTGATGCCATGTTCTAGAATTATAGGGTCTAGATTCAGAGGTTGGATCCAATCTTCTTAGTTTTTAAATTAGTTAATCAATTATTTGGTACAGGGTCTCACTACACAGCTCGGACTTGAGTGATCCTCCTGTCTCAGCCTCCCCAGCGCACGGGGGTCCCAAGCTCAGCACAGCATGTGGTACCCATACTGGGGATTGACCCCCAGTCCTTGTGCTTGCCAGGCAGGCCCTTAGACCTCTGAGCTATCTCCCCAGCCTGAATCTTCTTATTTTGGAGGCCACAGCCAAATGACTCAACACTCTGAGCTTCCGTTCCTTCATTTTATCAAATGGAGTTAATTCATAGTGAGGGGGTTACGCTCAATAAATAGCAGTCCTTGTGGGGGACCTTTGCTGATCTTTGTCCTAAGGGCTTTGGGAGGAATAAGCATGGCCTATGGTAGAGAAAGGAGAAGGGTACTAGAGTCAAGAGATACTTTAGTAGTGAGATGACGCTGAGGTATAGGAGAAAGAGCCCAGAGGCTAGATCTTAATCCTTCTGCTCCTTGCCTCTGGCTTCCTGCCCATGGTGGACCGACAAGGTGATCATGAGCCAATTAATTCTCTCAGTGGCAGAAGGGCATTGAAAATGCCATTCAAATGTCAAATGAAAATTTCCATGTTTGACCTAAACTGTAAGAAAAGGTCCAGCAGCTTGGGAGTTAGGGGAGAGAAATGCTCCAGATATGATTATGGACCACATCTTTATTCTTCATTGTTCTTTTTCTATTTTCTGCGACAAGTATATCAACTAGTGCAAAATTCTATACATGATGTGATTTACATCTATAGAAATAAAAACATAAAAAAAGAAAAGAAAAACTAAGATAACAGATGCCAAGAACCAGAACCCTGGAGCATCTGGCAGTGAAAAAAGTGTTTTAGTGTGCAAGGGCCATACCAGCAGAGCACCCTGGGAGGGGTGCAGGGGGAACTCTCACCCAGGGTACTAATGACTACAACTAATTCCGGGATATTTGTTATTTCGCGAATTATCTACTATCGTAATTACTTTTCTCATTGCTGAGACAAAATACCTGACACCCAAAGTTAAAGGGCTCTTTAGCTCAGTTTGAAGAGGTTTCAGTCCATAATCAGCTGGCTCTAAAGCAGGGTGGTACATGGCAGAGGGGCAGCAGTTTGTGGCAGCAGAAGCAGAAGAAAAAAAAACATGGAAAGAGACAAACCTCTTTCTGTTCCTTATATTGTATTCAGTCTACCAGGATTAGGGTGGTGCCAAGCCAATGTGGACTGATCTAGCAATCACCCACCCTTCACACCAGCATTGCGCTACAAATCTACCACACATACTAGATTCAGTCACTCCAACAAAACCCTGTCACTGCACGAGGCTTTGGGGGAACATCTAGACACGAACCATATCATCTACATTTATATTTTTTCCCAGCCCAAATTAATTTTTTATTGTAATTTATCTTGTGAATATAGCGCAGAGCAAATGAAGGAGAATACAAGAATTTTGTACTCACTGTTTCTTAATTTCTAAAATTAGTCCGGATGGAATTATTACTTGTTCTATGAACTTATTGCTGGAGGCCTTGTTGATGAGTATGGCCGAGCAATTAGAAGGGGGCCTCTTGCAACTCTCCTCGTTTTCCAGAGATAAGAGGACAAAATAAGTATTTCCACTGGACGTTGTGAAGGACTCCATCTCCTCATAGATTGTCTCCTCCATGCTTTCTTCTTGAGTTTCTGCCTAAGCAGATAACAAGACTTGGGTGAGTACCATTAAATGAACTTGCAATGCTGACACTTGGCAATAAAAGACTGTAAATCTGTGGGGCAAATCTTGCTTGGAACTGTTCCCCTAAGCTCCACTCCACAGACCCTTTAAAAGTGACAAGTTCTACATAATTTTTTTTCCAGAACTGGGGATTGAACTCAGGTCCTTGCACTTGCCAGGGAAGCACTTATTCTACTGAGCCATCTCCCCGGCCCCCCTTACATAAAATTTTGGATTCCCAGTTTTTCTAAAGAATATCAGAAAAGCTAGCAATTCTGAGCTGGTACCCCCATGTGGCATTTTTAGCTGGGGCTGAAAAGTGGTTGGCTGTACAATCAGAGTCACTTGTCATTATTTTATACTTGCCCTTCAGCCCTCTCTTCTGTTACATCTGTGGGTGTTTAAGTTTTGGGTCCCTGCTCAAACAGGAGTTTCATAGACCAATGCTTCCACAACAATGCAGATATTCTATAATTATGGAATTTAAGTTATTATTTTGTGAGTTTGAATGTATTATAAGAACAAGGTCTGCTTATATGAGTTACCGTCCAGCACTCAAAAGACAGCCAAGTCTTTTTTTCCATAATTATATTGAGAGACAAATAGCAATGAGACAGTTTTAAATCAAATTGGTAGGACAGTTTCAATAATTAACACATTGCATACTCTCTTCCTAGTGGTTATTTGCTGTACAAGATGCAGACATGATATCCTATTTATATACACTATTAGAACAAATCCCTCTGTTCATTAAGAGAATGTAATTATATATCTATCCTAACCACTTTGAATACACAGATACAAAATGAACATTCATCTGTATCCCCTTTTTTTGTTGAGATCCATCATTTGAATATTATAGGTGTGTTAACTCAGCAAAATATTCTAAAAGAGTCCAGTAATCCATAATAGTATTGGGTCTTCTGCTTGACTGGCAATGTCAGAAATTGTTGACCTGAGTCCACTACAGCTTAACATAACAACAAGGCTACAGTTCAACATAACAACAAAACTTCGTTTTTATACTTTTCTGCTGGATGGCCAAGACCAAGGTAAAGCAGGACCTATGCAACAAGAGTTGTAGCTTTTGGATCTGATAAGGTCAGTGAAATCTCCTCAGGATTTATCCTGAGAGCCTGTACCTCAGATTGTAGATCCTTTGTCAGTGTCAGCCATGTGGATGAGTCACAGCCGTTCCTTGGCCAATGTGCTCCCTGTGAAAGCCAGAGAGAATGTTTTCTCTCCATGTGACTCTTCTTCATGTGACTCTACATCATCAATCACTTTCCTCTTTGGCCCCATAATCTCCTTGATCAGAAAATTTGGGACACTACTGAGTTGCATGACAGGTTCATAAGTGTCCTGAGTCTTAATTGACCTTAGAAGGCTTGGGTCAAAATGTTGGCTTTCCTTGCCAACATTGAGAAGTTTTTGCATGTCAAAAGAAATTACCAACAAAGTGAAAAAATAACCCACAAATTTCAAAAAAATCTTCACAAACAAGTACTCAGACAAAGGTCTGCTCTCTAGAATTTATAAGGAACTAAAAAACACTAGGGCCCCAAAATTTAAAGACCTAGTCCAGAAATGAGCTTCCAAAATGAACACACACTTCTCAGAAAATGAAATTAAAGAAGCAAATAAATATATTTAAAAATTCTCCACATCACTAGCCATCTGTGAAATGCAAATTAAAACCACATTGAGATATCATCTCACCCCAGAAAGGATGGCTATCATAAAGAAGTCAACCAACAATAAATGTTGGAGAGGCTGTGGGGAAAAAGGAGCCCTTCTCCACTGCTGGTGGGAATGTAGACTGGTGCAACCATTATGGAAATCAGTGTGGAGACTCCTTAGAAAACTTGGACTAGAAATCCCATTTAAACCAGCTATTCCTCTACTGGGAATTTTCCCGGAAGATCTGAAAACATCATATCATAGTGATATATGTGTGCCTATGTTTACAACAGCACAATTTGTGATAGCCAAATCTTGGAAACAACCAAGATGCCCATCACCTGAGGAATGGATGAAAAAGATGTGGTATTTTTATACAATGCAGTATTACTCAGCTATCAAGAATGATAAACTTGAAGCCTTTATATTGAAGTGGATGCCACTTGAAGATATGTTCATAAGTGAAATAAACTAGAAACACACATGTGTAAATATCATATAGTTTCCCTAGTATAAGAACTCAAAAGAAGAAATACAAAAAGAAAGGTATAATACAACTAAAAGGAAAGCAAGAACTTGAGGACTATACAATGAAGAGAGAGCAAGGAGAAGAGCTTTTTGAACAATCATTGGGTAGATAATTGTTTAAAAAGAAGGGGGTGGCAGGGGCAAGTCGTACAGTTATATGTAGAAGATGGGTAAGGCAATGATCCTGAGAATCTTCAGAAGATTTTTGAATCTTGCAGTTAATTGGAATGATTCTCATCCTGACTAACTATATATACAGACACCTGTGAACTAAGCAACTGTACTGAAGATGGCAATTTATCATAGTAGCTTGGAGTGCCTGTCATTCTGGTCTTCTGAATACGAGCTGCTTGTCATGACATTCCAGTTGCTGCTGTGCTGTCTCTTGGGTAGATGGTTGTTCAAAAAGAAGGGGGTGTTGAATGAAGGCAGGAGACAGGAAAAGAAATGTTGCGGGACTGTTCTGCTACAAGGTTGTATATGGTTAGATTTATGGACTTATATGTAAACATAAGAATTATACAGTTCTTTATGCCTATTTTTAAAATATATTTTAATTTTTAAAATGTTTTTCATCATATTCTGTAGGGACTTAAAGTTCAACATATCAATACTTGATGAAAAATACCTGTTCCATGTTATGCCTAAGATGTTTGATATTCAGACAGATAGTGAGGTTAAGCTTAACAGCCTAGATTGTATGGTAATAACAATAAGCTTCTCTTTAAGTTTGAAGACCAAAATTAGAGAAAAAGGAGGGCCACAAGGAAAGCCAGCCAAGTCTGAATCTTTTGTATTACAGCTCTAGTGAACAGGAAGGAGAGGGAAGACTGGGATGATGCAGGAGACTGAGTTGATGTGTATGACAGAGAGGAGCCGAGTCTGGGCGTGGTGGTGCACTCCAGTAACCCCAGTGCTGGGGAGACTAAGAACAGGAGGGTCGCTACGAGCCCAAGCTGTGTAGGGAGACCCTGTGCCAATTACACAAGGGGAGGTGAGCAATGAAGTGGCCCAAGAGAGAGAAAAGCTGGGCAGTTGAGAGGTGACTAGCATTCATTGCAGGGACGGGAAGAGAGGAAAGTGAATTTTGAAGATTATGGCTGTGAATGAAGAACTGGATCTTTCTTGACAAAAGTAAGAAGGGATGAACACTTTATCATTCCTTATATGCACTTCTCTGGAGACTGGGACCCCACATAGAAAGGACATAGCCAACTCTCTCCTCCCCCAGGCATGAGCCTGGCGCTGGCCTACCTCACCCACAGAGGAGCTCTCCCATTCCTCCTCTGCTTCTTCCTCATTTGTCGCTTCCTCTTCTTTCTTTTCCTCCATTTCCTCTTCTTCCTCTTCCTCCTCGTCTTCTTCCTCCTCCTCCTCCTCCTCCAGCACCTTCTCTTCTGGAGCTCTCACACTTCCCAGGCTCAGGGATGCTCCTGAGGAGCTCTCTCTTCCACTCTGCATTTCCTCTGATGCCTGCACAGAGTGCCCTCTGGACTCATCCACCCGGTCACTCTGTGAAGAACTGACCCACTGGCTCAGCTCCTCCTCAGCTCCAGAGGACACCATTTCTTGACCTTTTTCTTCTTCCATCTCTCCCGTTGGTCTTGCAAAATCCATCCCTTTACTGACACTTTCCCCACTTCTTATTTCTGCTTTAGCCTTTTGCTTTTTTGTTGGTTTCCTCTTCCTCTTCAGGGAATGCTTTTCATATCCCTCTATCCACAACCAGCACCAAAGCACAAGGAGACACAAGTTAATAGCTTGCCTGGGTGGGGACTCCCAACCCGGAGAGATACAGGAATGAAGTTATGGAGAGTTGGACTTGAATGGCAAAAGTCTTACCTTGCCCCTGGACTCTAAGAGTGACTTCCCCAAGCAAGTTCTACAAGAGGAAAGCAGGAGTTACTAAGGCACCTGTGCTGCCCTTCCCCACAGTGACACTCCTAAGGATGTCACTTTTAAGTGAAAGGAATCCCTTTCCCTTCAATAGATCTTGCAACCTGAGCTGGTTTCATTCACTGGGGTAGTCGGGGTGTTTCTAATCCAAGGAGCTCACTTTTCTTAATTCCAACCAGGCTAACGTGCCCTTTACAGAACACACTGAGCAGTAATGGAACAAAATCTCACTTTGACCCACTGTTCTAGTAATCTCTTTTTTATTCAATTTCACTTACCCCTAGCTGGAGTATGCATTTAATTTAGATACAATAAATGCTCTATGAGTAAGTACACAAATCCCTGGCATGGTTTGAATACCAGAGTCCGACCCTCTTTCCACGTACATAGCCAGAGTCTCTTTCTCTTCTCAGTCTAATGGAGGTTGATAGGCACCAGAAGTTAGTGGACTGACAGTAAAAAAAAAGCTACTTTATTTGACACTTGTCACTCCATGCATCATACCTACCACTGCCACACAACTGTCCTACAATTGTCCTAAAATATGACTTGAAGGATGCAAAGAAAGGGGCCAGAATCTGTTGTCCTGGATGGGGACAGCAAGAGCCTGACAGTTCTGGGAATTTCTCTGTTTACCCAACACTTCCCTTGTCTCACACACTCCGGGTGAAACTGTGGATGACAGTGTGGTCTGTGGAGCTGGCAGGTGCAGACTTGAGTTCTAGCTCCTTACAAATGGAGTGATCTTGGGCAAATCCTTTACCCCTTCATCCCCCATTCTGTGAAATGGGGATCGTACAAATGTTCACATCTTTAACCCAGGCAACAAGGATGATCTCGAAGGACAGACAATGAAAAGGGTCGGCCAAATAGCTCAGTTGATTAAAGTGCCTGCAAGCAGGTGCAGGGGCCCGGAGTTCAATCCCTGGGTCTGCCATGCTGGCCCCACCCCTGGGGAATGCTTAGATGGCAATTGAGACTGGGCGTGGTGGTGTGCACCTGTAATCCCAGCACTTGTGGCACTGTAAACAGGTGGATCACTACGAGTCCAATCTAGTAGTGAGACTCTGAACACTCTGTAGACCCTTCCCTAAAATTAAAGAAAGACAATGACATCACCCTCCCGTAGGCTGAGCCTCCACCTCTTTCTCAGAGCCATGTGGAGCACTTACTAGGTATTTGAACAGGGATCCCTTCCTAAGGGAGAGATTCTCCAGGTTGGTACTAGGTATTCTACATATATGAGAGGCACTCAGCCAAACTCAGCGTCAATAGCAAGCATTTTCAGTCTGGATGGGAAGGACCCTGGCTATGCATGTGGAAAGAGGTCAAACTCTGGGTGTTCAAACCAGTACATTCCAGGGAACTGTGTACTTACTCAATGAGCATTTATTGTTATGTAACATATGCATACTCCAGCTAGGGGTAACTGAAGTTGAATAAAAATTAGTAAGGCATACTTGTCCTTTAGGAAAGACATTCTAGTCAAGTGCTCTGAACTCCTATAGATGACAACAACCAAGAAAAAGTGAGTTCAGAGATTGGAGTGGGGGAGGGTGTTGAGAGGGTAGGGCAAGTGCTCCTCAGGCTGAGGGCTCCTTATCCCTGGTAGCAGACTGGGAAGAGGGGTCCTGGGGACTGTGTGGAAGAGACAGCAGCAGAGAGAATAGGATGGGGAAGGGTCACAGGCGGGGGTCAGGTGCAAGAACGGGGATGAGCTGCCTAAGCCAGGGGGAGTGAAGGCAGAAGCACAAGGTACAGGTTCTCTAGGGGTGCTATTTGTGATTTGATGGGGACTGAAGATTGCTGAGGGACTTCTGAGCAGAGTGAGTAGGTCAGAGTCAATTGCAGGACAATTGTGTGGCAGTGGTAGGTATGATGCATGGAGCTCCAAGGGTCATATGAAGTAGCTTTTTAACTATCAGCCCACTAAAGCCTATTGCCTGTCAACCTCCTTTAGACTGAGGAGGAAGAGATGGCCTCTTTTCAGCCTCTCTCTTCTTGATGTCCTGGCTTTGTACCCTGCAGCCTCAGGAATGACTTTCAGTGTCTTGGCAGATCCAATGAGACATCAACCTCAGCTCTGCTCTTTCATGAGTGGTTGTGGCTATCAAGTCCCCCTAAATACCTGTTCAAAGATTTCACGAATGAAGAAATGCTTGCTGAGCTTGGAGCTATAGGAGTTGAGTTCTTTGAGTATGATCTCTGGGTATGCCATCACTTCCTTGGTCAGGAGGACGTGAGAGCACTCATATCTGGGAGGGAGGGAGATAAGATGAGGTGTGGGAGTGGGGTTCTCAGTAGAGTGTGGGAGACCCCTGCCCATGGCTACTCCCTTGCCACAAAGGGGTTGGTCTGATACCTGGCAATCAGCACTACACAGAACTACTATGAGGGAGTCTCTTTCTGTGGTTTGTTTGCTATTTTTCTGATCATATATGCTTTTTGTAGAAAATTTAGAAGCCACACACACAAAATTGTCTATTTTATTGCATACTTCCTTTTCTTGCCCGCTGGCGGAATTTTAGCTTGAACTTCACCTAGGTGATCCCAACAAATTCTCAAACTCCCCACATTTTATGTGTCTCAGGTAAGGAGACTAAGGTTCAGGAGGTTACTTATTTGCCCCTAGTTTTACTTCTGGATCTAATTAAGTGCTGCAATCAACTGTGGTGGAATTTCACTTCTGTGAATTGGTCCTACAGAACTAGTTGTACAAAAGCACAAAGACACAAGGACTTTCACAGAGAACTATCTGTAATACTGTCCTGAGAAACTGGAACCAATTGAAAAAGCTAATTAACTAAGATACTAAATCATTATGAGGTACCTATATTAATAAATTTCATATGCTCATTTAAAATTGAAATATATGTGCAGTTACAGAACAAATTGGTACAGTATAATCTATCCCTTGTTTTACAAACTTCATTTATAAATATCCACACATATAAATGAGTATTTCCAAGAACAGTTGGACAGGAATGAAGAGAAAGTCTCTGTAGAGGCCGACTTTCATATAGAGCATACATGTTTAAAAATTTTAAAAAAGGGTCTAAGTTCTTGACTTTTAAACTACAGTGCCTTGAAACTGTTTCTTAAAAATCTTCCAAAATTATGTCTAGATATTTTGGTACTGGCTGCAAGCAGGGTGCAGAGGACAGCGATGCTCTCCAATGCTGGTGGAAGTTTCATCTCTGGCTTGCTGGGCACACCGTGGGCTCCTATGAGGTTGTTTGTGATCCTGCACATGAATCTAGGCCATCCCTTCTTTCCTTTGGGGAACTGGTCAATGTACCTGGATTTCATGTTCTTCAGAAAGCTTTTGGCCTTTTCCAGGTATGCCTTTAGTGTTTCTTCCCGGCTTTGCTGCCTCAGTTGGTCTAAGAGCTTATCAAAGTGTACCTCCTGGGCCTAGAAGCCACTCCCAAAACAAGAAGAAGCACATATGAGTTCACAGTGCTTGCAGAGTTTAAGTGATACAGAGATCCTGACACTGAACCTGAGGTCCAGGCAGTTGGGGCAGGCCTGGGGCTCACTGTCCTGCAGAAACGAAGGGCAATAAATCTGTTGTCCCTATTGCTGTCTTCACTATAGGCTTCTGGGTTCTCCTCTGAGCCTGGACTATTCTTCTGCCTACTTTTCTCCCCTGGAAACTAGCTCAAATGGGACTCTTCAGGAATGCAGCCCTCACACTCACCCCGTCTGGCCAAGCCCAGTGTACATGCCAGACACACCAGCTCCTCTCCTTGCTTCTCCTGAGTCTTTCTCAAAACCACATGCTAAGGTTGAACTCCCTCCACCCTGCCTGTGAGGGCAGGGGCAGGCTGATCTGTGGTGGCTGGTGATACTTTATTCCTTTATTACATACCTTTGAAAACATGCTGAACACTTGCACGGCCTGCTATGCAAATAACATGCTTTGCTGTGTTATCAACTGGGTCTGCCCTTCTCCCCCACTCACGCCTTAGAGAATATGATGTCTTGTCAGACCCTATTTGTGAGCACTTGGAGCTACTCCTTCTTGCCTTATGTCACATTTTATCAGGCCCTACTTATGAATTACTGACCTATAGTGTTGGACTTCAATATATGTGTAAACTTGAAAGTTTGGCACCCACTTTGAAGGCTCAAGCTGCGGCAGTTTTCACTGACATTTGGACTAGGAGAGCTCAAGCTGGGACCGGCCTTGGAGCTTTAAAGTTGTCATCCTTGTCTCTAGCATGGAGGGGCCTTCCTTGCTGGGCTAGCATCAAGCCAGTTTCTCTGGCGAAACTGCTTGGATAAAAAAGTATCAATCTTTCATTAGACTTTATTCCTTTGCCTTGAACAACTAGACATGACTAATTCTGGAACTCCCCGAGGAGTCAGTGATCCTCATCAATCAAGTATGTTCCCTCTAAGGTGGTTCATATTGTTCTTAAATATTGTGAACTGAAACACTCCTTGTAGGACAGCAAACGATGGCTCATAAAGTCATGCTCTGATCATTTCCTTATTTTTTTTAATTTTTATTTTATTTATGTGTGTGTGTGTGTGTGTGTGTGTGTGGCCAGTTCAGCCCGCCTGGGGGCGGGGCTGGCTGGCATGTGGTGCTGGGGGATTGAACCGCGGTCCATGTGCTTTGCTAAGCTTGTTCTAAGTAGGTGCTTTAGACCACTGAGCCATCTCACCAGCCCATCATTTCCTTATTTTGACCATTCAGAGGGCTCCCCGTTCAGTCTGTCTGTCTCTACTCTCTTACAGACAGGGCTGGTTCTGAAGATCCATCACATAGCTGTGATGTGGTCCAAGATTTCTGCTACTCCCACCTGGTCCCAAAATCAAGGGAAGCCTCAATATCTTCACTGGTACATGTTTTGTAACTTAAGGTTTTGCATTTGTGTTTAGGATCTGTTTTGAATTAATTTTTTTTGTTTACATGGATTTGTTTGTTTTGTTTGCATCCAAATGCTGAGTTCTCTGGCCTGATCAGACCTGGAAGTCCCGGGATGACCCAGCCCTCAGTCCCACTCTGGGTTCTCCAGGGGCTGGGGGCACCTGGTTCTCCAGATTGCGCCTCTGCCTGGACTGTTCCATCCTCTTCTCGAGCTCCAGCTCCTGCTGCAACAGCACACTCTGATGTGCCTCCCATAGCTGCACGGCCTCCTGGAAGTATCTGAGGAGGTCTGAGCTCTGCCACTCTGTCTGCTTGGCCAAGGCTTCAAGGGAATTCTGCAGTGGCAGATGCAGGGTGGGGTGTGTGTGGTTGAGGGTTGACCAGTCCAGGACCAATAAAGGGCCCACTCATAAAACTCCATGTCTCTAAGATATGAAAGTCACTGCCCAGGAACTGCCCTTTGAAGCCACCTTCTGGGCCACAAGTGGACTTCTGGCCCACTCTCACTGGGGCAGCATACCATACCCATCTTGGCCTGGGCACATTCCCTTCTCTAGAATTCTCTGACTCACCAGTCTAGGCGAACCCCATACCTGCCGCTAAGTCCTCATGTGCCATCCCACCTCTTATGCCCTCTTCTGGGTCAAGGGTTGGAAAACTGTAGTCTGAAAGCTAAATGTGGCCCTCTGTCATTTTTGTTTGCACCTCTGAAATTAACACCGATATTTTAGTTTGTTATGGTTGAAAACAGAAACAGCTTAAAAGGCAAAACACTGATATGGAGATTCATGAAGTTCAAATTCCACTGTATATCAATAGTTATTGGAACATAGCCACAGGAAACAAAGCTGAACAACTTCTGACAGAGGCCTGGTGGCCCTTTGAGTATACAATAGCCACTATCCAGTCCTCCACAGAAAGTGCTTGCTGTCCCTGGCTCAAGACTGTAGGCCTCTTGGGGCCGGGGACTTCTTGCTCATCTGTAACTCTCTTTACCCAGAGCAGCAAGGGCTCAGGTGCCCTCCCACCCTGAGACTCATGATCTCCTTGAGTATGTGCAGCACCCTTGTCAGGTGTGGCTTCAGGATGTTGGGGGGGCGAGCATGGAAACCCCATCACAGGTCTGCTCTGTGAGGGGAGCTGAGAGCCAGGATGCTAACACCCCAGGGCCATGCAAGCAGAGGGCTCCCGTCCTCCACTGCCTTTGTGCCCAGCAGCCCGGGAAGCCCACCACAACTCTGGGCCCCAGTGGCTCACGCACATCCAGGAGCTCCAGCTCCTCCTCCACCTTGCTCTGCAACGCCCCCACTGTCTGGAAGGTCAGGCTCACCAGGTTCTCGGCCTCTGCCTCAGTGAAGGCCTTCCAGTCCAACAGCTGCTTCTAGGGAGGGAAGCAAAAAGCCTGGCCCAGGTTAGGGCTACAGATCCTGGGGGATAAACTGCACCCAAAAGGGCCCCCACCTGGCTGCAGGGTGAACATGGGCTCCTCTTGGTTCTGCTCCCTTGGGGCCAAATGGCAGTGCAAAGTGGCTGCAAGCACTCAGGGAGCAGCAGAAGCTTCAGGGGCAGTAGGTGGGGCCCTGAGGACAGCGGTGTGCAGGACACAGAGAGTTAAGGCTGAAGTCTAAGGAGGCCTAAGGCACACACCTCACAGTGGATTTCCTGGAGGAGGTGGCTTTGGAATAAACCCTCAGGACTCCAGGAACAGCTGGGGAGGGGCTGGGCAGAGGGAACAGGATCAGAAGCTGGTGAGTGCCAGGGCCTTGGATGAAGGAACAAAAGTCAGGGTCATGACTAAAGGGTATCCAGGAGGGGAGCTGGCAAGGGAGCATGTGGAGGCCCAGGTGTAGCTCCTTGGCAGGCCTGTAAGACGATGCCCACCTTGCAGTTCTGCACTTCGGCCAAGCACTCTTGCCATGTCTTTTCATACAGCAAGCGGATCCGCATCATGCAGTCCATGTGGTAGGCACCTCCAGGCACAGAAAACAAAACAGGAAAAAGAAGAGTAACCCCTTTGCCAAGGGAAGCTGCTTCCCCCTGGCAAAACATCTCCACAGATCATCTGTGGGTTCACAGCAATGACTGGTACTGCTCTCCTTAGAGTTGCAGGTACCCCGAGATAAAGACCTCACAAGAGCCCATCTCTGTCTGGAATGCTTCTGACTCTGGCAGTCCTCTGTTACAGGAGGACAATGATGTCACTGATCCCAGTACACTGCTGTGAGTCTCAAAGGATGGAAAAATTGTATCTTCTGATCCTCCTATAAGTCCCCAGAGCTCAATTGTCTCACCTTCCTCTCTTCCCAGAATGGAAGTGCCACCCACATCCTCCCAGATAAGTGGCTGCTGGGCAGAGCTATGCCAAAGCTACTACTTCAACAGTTTCAGAGAGATCTGAGAGAGCTCCACAAATGTCACTCACCGAGCTCCTTGTTCAAGGCATTGAGAGAAGACTGCCATGTGCTCAGCTTGGCGATATTGTACTTGGGGGGCAAGAGGTTACTGGAGAGGGAAGAGATGGCAAGCAGGTCACCATGCACGTAAGCTCTACTTGCCAAAATGGGTGGCATTTTGAGAAGCATATTATTGACTAAATACAGAAGAAGAAGAAGAAGAAGAAGAAGAAGAAGAAGAAGAAGAAGAAGAAGAAGAAGAAGAAGAAGAGCAAGAAGAAGAAC
>NW_004524797.1:175456-190439 GCF_000260255.1 Octodon degus | reverse complement strand
AAGAAGAACAAGAAGAAGAACAAGAAGAACAAGAAGAAGAACAAGAAGAAGAAGAACTGCTAAACATCTGGTGTTGAAAATATGCCTCACAAAAACACGCCTCATTTAATATTAACAAAATTGTTCCTTAGAAAATAAAATCATTTCTAAGAGAAATGTTCATAGCCTATAACAGGCCCACTGTAGGATGGCAGCAGCTTCCTCCCCTACCTGCTGACCTCCAGTGGCTGGCTCCTCTGGCCCCTGCTTCCAACCTGCCTCAGGACAATGGCCAATCCCTGGCCCTGGTCCACAAGGCCTGTATGCCCTGGTCCCTGCCCACTCCTCCCTGCTATCATCTCCTGTCTCATTCTGTGGCTTGGCCACACCAGGTTTCTTTCCACAGCCAAGGGAACCATGTTCTTTCTCATCATGGAGACTTAGATGCCTGAGAATAGGTGTCCAGGTAGGCAGCCCAGGAGAGAGAAAAAGTAGATGAACTGTTCTGGAGTACACCTATGGGAAAGGCCGAAGGCTACACAGCCTCCCCACTAGGCCCTCAAAGGCACCCATACCAGATGGTGAGAAGATGAGCCTGACGCTTCTGCTGCAGGGCATGCTGGGTCTTCAGCATTTCCTCTATCTCCTTCTGTACAGCTGGAGGAGACTGGATCCTCTCACTGGCCATGAACTCACTGGTGACCAGTTACATGGGAAAAGAGAGGAGAGAACAGGAGCGAGATGCAAGGAGATCCACAGCAAGAATGTTCAGAGCTTTGCCTTCCCTGCCCTTGCTAAAGGATATCCAGGAGAGGAGGATATCCCAACCTACTTAGCCTCAGCCTCCCCTCTGAGACCCTGAGGAAGATAGTTGAGGTGATGACAGGAGAACCAGTAGGGAAGAAACAGTGGACTATCAGAGCAGCCACAGCAGAAACAGTGCAGGACCAGTAGGCTCGGACCCAGCGGGGATCCTCAGGCTCCCTGCCTGTTCTGTGACCTTATGGAAGTCCCTCCCCCACTCTGAGGCTCACTCTCTGTTTCTGCTAAATGGAGTTAACAAGAGCACTTGTGAGGACGCACAAGCAGAACCCTTACCACCCACTGTGCCTGGCTCAAAGGAAAAGTCCAGATAAAAGCCAGCCATCACCATGCCATTTATTGGCACTTATAACAACCTCCCAGCCCTATATCCTGATAGGGCTTTGCATACAGCGCCTCACTGGCACGCCACTAGAACCCTATTGCAGGGGGCCCAGCCCTAGCTCAGTTCTTTAAGTGGCTGCTTACACAATGCTGGGAGCCTCAGTTTGCTGTAGTTCAATCCCCACAACACTCCAGCCATGCCAAAGTGCCCTGAAGGCATTCAAGGAGAAAAAAAAAAAAAAATTCCTTCAGTTCTTTAGAACCCTATTGCAGGTCTCTGAGTGTCATCCAGGAATGCAGGCTCTGAACGTTAAGGACTTGATCAGTCACACAGGAAGGCAAGGGGCAACCAGGCCTCAGCACACTTTTCATTCATCTACAGCAAAAATGCCACTTGGTGAGGGAAGGGCAGAGATAGGCTCATCTTCCCCCTGCCTCCCATGGGGAAGCTGCTTTGAAGGGTGGGGGCTATCAACCCGAAAGACTTCTGTTCCCCTGGGCCCAGCTCTCCCGGGTTACCAGCAACAAGGAAGACTACAAATTCTACAGCAAATCAGATGAATGTTTTCCCAATAGTTTGTACTTCAAAGAATGCTCATGAAATAATGTTCATATAAAACTGCACGGATTGTATGGGCCTAGAAAGACCTGAGGGAAAATAGCCTGCTGAAATGTTAGCCACGATTCTCCTTGAAGGGAGGGGGTGGTGGTGAGTTCTATTTTTTTCTTGATATCTTTATTTCTAGCTTTAGAAAGAAAAAGAGAAACATGCTAAGAACTGACAGAAAAGGCAGTGCAGTCTTTAACCTGTGTGGCCCCGGGGCTGGGGGAGGGCTGTGGTGGTGCTGGCACTGCTGACCTGAAACTCTGTAGCAGCAACTCTTTCTTGAGGACCTTCCAGGAATCCTCCAGGCCCTGCCAGCGGTGGCGGCTGTCGAGCTCCATCTGCAGGGTGGCCTCCATCAGGTTGACGTATAGCTGGGCGATGGCCCGCCGATTGCCCAGTAGGGCATGGTTAATGATCTATGGTCATGGGCAGACAGGGTCTAGATGAAGCAGTGCTCTCAAGATATGACAAGGCACAGTTAGAGACAGGCAAGTGAGGCTGGAGAGCCAGGACAGCAGCAGGCTAGGGCTGAGAGGAGTGGCGGTAGGGCCTGAGGAGTCCCAAGGGGCCCGCACAGGAGAACGCAGTGTGAACAGTGATGAGCAGCTTCCTTGAAGACTGAACCATACCCCTGACTGCATGAGCCTCAACGCAGCTCTAAGCTCCCACTGTATCATTCAGTACAGAAAGTGGAAGAGCCTAGGCACTTTAGTGCGCTCTAAGTGTTCTTTATGTTTTACAAATTTGTTCTAAAACCAGAGTGCTTGTGCACCAGGGGCCAGCCACATGTTGTCACTTTGAGGACAGAGACCCAGTGGCTACAGAGGCCAGAACATTCTTCAGGGTCTCTCCTAGTGGCCTTACCTGAGTACCCTAGAAATGGGACAGAGGACAATCCTTTACTGAGTAGCACTGTTCTGCCCCTTTATATCACTGTCCTTTTTAAGTGAGAGTCCAGAAGAGCCTCAAATGCCTCCACGCATTTCCCAAAATCTCTAGAGAAGTGAGAGTCCCGCCAGGCTCAGCAGGAGAAAGCCCAGCCCTGCTTCTCAGGGTAGCCCGAAGCTTGGACTTGGTAGCAGGAGACATCCACAAGTATTTCCTCATCATCCAGGGCCTCAGCTATTTACAGCAAAGGGACTCTGTAGCTTGTGGGATCATCAGTGCTCAGAAACCAAATGATAAAGGTGTACCAAGCAAGGAGCAAGTGCTACTTGTTCTAATGAGAGACATAGGGGAGATGGCTCAGTAGGATAAGTGCTTGACTGGCAAAAGCAAGGATCTGAGTTCAATCCCCGGTTCCGCAAAAAAAAAAAAAAAAAAATACCAGGAACCCAGAGAGACATAAGCACATGACAGTGAAATACTGAAGCATAACCTGGACCCTGTGGACACCGACTCTCATGGAGACAATATCCAAAGTCTAGGACAGTCATGTATCTTGGAGTCTCTGTTACCATCAAGTAACAAGTTTTGGCAGTAAGTACTGTCACCCCTGTGTTATGGACAGGGGTTTTAGGCACAAGGCCTGAGTCATTCTGGGCAGTGCAGAGAGAGACCTGTTTCCCTCTGTGCCTGTGATGTCCCGGGCATCACTTTACAGTCATGGGCCAGGCCCTGCTGTGATTCCAAGTACTGCGCTCCCTTAAGCGGGCTGTGCTGCCAGGCAGCTGCTATTTGGCCAGCTGAGCTTTGCAGAGAGAGGACCAGGAAACTCTTGAGAGCAAACTGTGCCTGTGAGCACCTCAGAGTACTTTCATGGAGCTGAGGGAGTCAGCCTTTGCTCTGGCTCTAGCAACATCATGAACAACCAGGAATCTGTCGCTTTAAAGTGCTGAGGACAGCGCCTGGGGGAGCCTGGGGGGAGGAGGTAGCACCAAGAGGTGGGTGTGGTTCAGCAGCAGACACTGGGAGCCACCGGAGATGAAGAACAAGTAGAAAATCCAGACAGAGCAGGTGAAGCATTGCTTTCCAGACTAGAGACCCCTGAGACCACAAAGCCCCAAGACGGTAACTCCAGTGTAGCATTTACAGCATTGCACGCAGTATCTGAGCCCCCGCTCGAGGGATCATCAGTGCTCAGAACCACAGCACCATGTTAGCTGGGCTCATTTGAAAGTGGCACAGAAATGTGAAACACACTTCACAAAGATTTCTTTCTTTCTTTTTGTATTTTAGGGAAGGGTCTACAGGGTGTTCAGGGTTTCACTCCTAGATTGGACTCGTAGCAATCCGCTTGTTTACAGCCTTCCAAGAGCTGGGATTATAGGTGTGCGCCACCACGCCCAGTCTCAATTACCATCTCAGCACTCCCTGGGGATGGGGCTGGCACAGCAGGCCCGGGGATCGAACTCCTGGACCCTGTTCACAAAAATTTGTATTGAAAATGCTTACACTTACAAAGACTTACGTGCCAACTTACACGGCCCACTGGAATTACTTAGAAATGTTACAGATGAGAAACCTGGCATTTCTAAGGCCCAGGCTTGGGGAGTCCTGGGGTCCTGCTACTTTTGCTGTAGGCTGAAACCCACCCAAGCAGATCACTCACCATGGCTTCTTTATTTATCAGCCTGTACACATCGGGCTGTAAGAGGTAAGCTGTTTTCTCTATGATTTCCACATATTTCTTCAACACACTCTTTAGCTAAAGGGGACAAGGTACTACGGTTAGTGACTCTCACTTGCTGGGCCACTAATGGAAGGCAGGAGCATATCCATCAATCCTGCAAGTGAAAGTCACCCAGGAGCCCACTGGTTGCCAACTCACCTTATCTGTTCGGGAGAACTCTATTGAGAGTAACCGGTCATCCAGTTCCTTAATCTCCTGCTTCTGGACCAGGAACATATTGGCCACCTTATCCCATAGCTCCAACAGGGTCTGTGTAGAGGAGCTGGATCAGACTGGGAACTACTAGAGCTAGGATGGGGAGAGCAGGGCGGGCCATGAAATAAACCCCTACTTGAATGGTGTAGTCCTCAAGACTGGTGTCATTTTCCACTTTTTTGAAAAGGTTGTCAATAGCTTCATCAAACTCAGACAGCTTTTTTAAAAACAGCTCCCCTGTGTCCAAGATGAGAGGCTCCATTTCCTGCAACAGGCCAGGAGGGTGATGGCAGCAACATGCCCAGGAAGGAGGGTGCTCTCCCTATATGGGCAAGTGCCAGGCATGGTCCTCTCTCAGAAATACTCATCATGGCCTAGATCTAAGGATTGCTAATTAACCCATGCCTGGAGGACAGCAGCCCCATACTGCCCATGAGGCACTGGGCCAGGGATGACCTCTCCTTCCTCACTCTTGTGGGTTCTTGCCACAGGGCAAAGGAGGTGCTCTTGTTTTTGTCGGGCAAAGGAGGTGCTGACCTCAGGGCTGGCCTGAGGTTGGCACTCAACAAACACTAAGTAAAGAAGAATCTCCAGTTTATTTAGAATGAGGAAACAGAGGCCCAGAGCCAGAGAACCCATGGGTGATAATAGAGGTGGCATTTAGTTGGGACCTACTGAGGGACATGGGACATGAATCTGTTGTTGGTGCTTCAGGCTGGGGACAGGGCTAGGGCAGGGCAGCATTTAAGCTTTGAGTCAGGGCAACCAAAATCAGAAAAGACTTGGGAAGACAGGATTCAGAGAAGATTTGGAAGGGAAAAGGCTGGCCTTGTTTAGAAAATTCATCTGGGGCTCTTCAGTCAGCCCTGCATTAGCAAGCCTGAGCAGGAGGCCAAAGGGCACCAAACTGGGGTGCAGTTCCAGCTTGGCCCCTTACCTCCCTAGGCAGGCATGATCTTCTGAGCCTCAAGTAAAATGCAGGAGCAGACCCTGACTTAGCAGGCTTTGCAAGAGTTAAGGGGGACTGTGCTCACACAAGCATGGTAACCAGCCACTAAACATGGCTGCTATGAATCCACCCACATCAACTCTGTCTTGGTGAGGCCTGAGGACCTCTCTGCTGAGCAGCAGAAGAAAGGAAGCCGAGTGCAATGACAAAGCTGCCTCAAGAAGGCTACAGCAAGAGGGAAGAGGGGGCTGAGCCACACCATCCCAATCTGTGCGATCTCCTCACGAAAGCTCTCCAGCGCACGCTCGTAGCTCCTCTTCTTTTGGTTTTCTTGCCTTTCAAGGATGACGGTGCTCGTCCTTTCAGGCACTGTGGGGTGACAACAGAGGTGGTGAGGCTTCAAGAGAGGGCAGTGTACCCAGGACAGGCAGAACCCAGGCTGGAGGCTGGGAGCAGCTGCACGCCAGGTGTGACCTCAGGTTGACACCACAGCCAGGCCAGGAGAGCAGAAGCTCGAGGAAGAAAGGCTGTAGGTGATGCCTAAGTGCTCAGGGAGGACGGTCTCCAGCACACTGTTAAATACTGACGAGCTGGGGGCTGTAGCTCAGTGGTACCACGCTTGCCTAGCATGCATGAGGCCCTGGTTTGATTCCCTAGGATTCCCAAAATAACAAACAATACAGAAATACTGGGAATTTCCAAATGCCATCTATGAAATTATAAAATTTATGTCTTTTAAAAAAAGTTTTAAAGCTGCAAATACATATTCAGATGCTTTCCAAATTACAACAGCATTAGGCCTTGACAAGCCTACTGTAAATCAGGAATATTATAAGTTGAGGATGCATTTAATATATCTGACTACCAAATATAACTTAGCTTATTCTACTTTAGCCTACAGCAATGCAAAATTATCTAACATAAAACCTATTTTTCAGTAAAGTGTTTGCTATCATGTAATTTATTAAAAACTATACTGAAAAAAAGGGAAATCAGAATGTGGCATGGGTATACTTTGGCACCATTGTGAAGCTGAAATATTGTAAGTTGAACCATCATAAATCGGGAACCCTTTGTAGAAATAATAAGCAACACCCATAGAGTGCTTAGCCCAGCGGGTGTTGTTCTGCTCCGTTACTGCTCAGGACGAGGCCGGGAGTAGCACTATCACTTGCCTCAGGCTACGAGTGGGGAAATTCAGGCACCAGAGTTGAGGAACAAAGTCTGTGGCTGAGCAGGGACTTGGACTCGGACCCCTGGCCCAATGGCCTGCATTCCCACCCATGTTCCACCACATCCTGCATCCATCAGGGAACCTAGATGCCATGTGGGTTAATGGGGTTAGCGGGCTCTCTTTAGAGAAGAGACGCTCTTACAGAAGGGTGGCTTTACTTTCTGCTTCGTTTTTCTCCTTTAATTTTTTAACTTTTTAAATCATAAAGACAAATGGAGTTCATAAGGAGTAAAGTTAAACTAAGACAATATCATAGGAAGAAAGAAAGTGTGGATTGAGTAATGCCACTGTGAAATCAAGGAAAGCTAGCAATATCCTTTTGCCAGCTGCTTTTCCTAGGAAGGACCCCTGTTCAGTTCGCTGCCCAGTGCCTGTCCAGCTTCCGGCCCAGGGGAGAATCCTCAAGGGAGATGCTGAGGGAAGAATGCCTTCTCAGGGGCTGAGCAGAACAGCCCAGTCTGAGCTTCAGGGCCTGCGCTGGAGGAACTCCAGGGGACATCCGGCCAGGGCTCTCTCCTACCCAGCACAGACCTGTGCTCCAGGCTGGACCGAAGCTCACCAATGGTGTCCATGAGGCCCCGTACTTCTCGGGCAGCGATCTGGTTCTCACTCTCTTGTGCCTTTTCCCTTTTGGCTTTTTCCCTTTCCCTGAGATGCAAGCAGAAGAGAAAAGTAAGCCCTGGCCCCAGATCCACCCCCCAAGAGTGCAGCTCTGGAATACTGGGGAGCCTTCAGGGGGACAGCAGGCAGTGGCAATGGCTCTGGCGCAGCCTGATTCTAGAGATCTGCATGGCAGTGCCCAGTTTCCCAACAAACACTGCCTGGATGTCCTTTGCCAGAAGATGCTGCAGGCTGGAGATGGGAGCCTGCTTCAGCTCTGGTGGTAAACCAGATGTGGTGTTGGCGTGAACCATTTCTACACAGGAGCCTGAGGATTATCAGGGTTGTGAGCAGCCCAATAAAGCTCTCAGCATGTATCCTCACTCGTCCCTTCAGTAGCCCTATTTTTCAAGGAGAAGGGAACATAGAGGAGCTACAGTCCAAAGAAAGCCCAGATTCCAAGACCCAAGACTCCAAGACCACGTGACAGCAAGGCCTATGGGGCTTGTGTCTGGGAGAAGAAAGCTGGGATCTCAGGACGAATGTCTCAACAGGGAGGACCAAGGGGGTGGGTGTGACATTAGCTTTGGAATTAAATCCATGAAAGCATCATGTACAGACAAGCACTACAGAAATCCCTGTTTTCTGTGACACTATATTCCTTGAGGGCCCCATGTGTCCAGCACTTTCCAGGCATTTCTTTGAATCCTCACTGTAGGCCAGGAAGACTTCAGGCTGGGCTGTAGTTGATAAGGGCCCCTACAACCCTGCAGAGGGGTATTTCAGGCCTTGTTAGTCCCAGTGCCCTGGCCCATAGGAGCCCCTTAGGAGCCCCCAGGACAATGAGTGCTACTGTCAGCTCTGGCTTCTCAGCCACCTGCCCCTGGGACTTGGGGACTTCGCTAATACTAGTGGGGATCTACCTCTCACCTTGGGCTGGTTTCCCAGGAGCCCAGCCTGCGTAAATAGGCAGAGAACTAGCATTCACTGGCCAAAATTTCAAGCATTTTCTTGAGGTCTGAGGAAGATGAAACATCTGACCCTGTCACTGCCATTCAACGTAGTCTGGCCCTGTAGCTATCTAGAGGATGCTGGTCCTAATGGCTGGAGTGTTATCCCACAAAGGAAACAGAGAAAGAAAAGCAAGAACACCCAGGAAGGTGTGTGGGAAAGGAAGCCAGGGGCCTGGAGATTTGGAGGAGGGAATGGCAGCCAAAAGTCCACGCAGGAGGAGAGTTGACAGGAGGTCCAAGGTGACCTCTGCAGGAGTGGCTGGGGTGGGAAAGAGTTGGATGGCCCAGGGATGAGGAGCACTGGGTCAGGCACAGGCTCATCCACAACACTCAGGGTGGGGAACGGCTGAGGCTGGAGATCAGTCGTTTACATGGGCTGGAGCAAGGCTGGTCCTGAGAACAGAGTGTCCCTGGCAAGCCAGGTGAGCAAGCTGCTCCAGCTCTGAGGAGGATGTGAGCACCCTGAGGCTGCCTTGCAAACAGGTTGCTAGGCAGTGGGTGTCACGTGACACCTACTTGTCTAATATATAAACAAACATGCTGGAGTGGTTGAGCAGTCCCTTTCCTCCCATCCAGAGAGAGGGCTACACTTGACTTCAGCTTTCCATATTCTGACTCTTGTTTTTATTTCTCCTTCCTTCTACTGTCCCTTTCCCTGGGAATGGAGAATGCTGCTCTGGACACAACAAAATGGCCTCAAGGGAAGCTTAGGGAGACAGAGACAGGGCAATGTAGGGAGGCAGGGAGCAGTGACCCAGATACGCTCTTCTTTCTGGAAAGGAGAGGCTATGTGCTGAGAAGAGGCCTCAGGTAGGCGAGAGCCCTGGGGTTGATGTTTGAGAAGGGCTCCCTGTAGAGGGAGAGGCAGAGGACTGGAGATGATGCAGGGAAGCTAAGACTGCACCTGACTCTTCCCCAGGTCCTGAAGGTCTATAGGGTTGCCCAGGTGGGTGGGAGGTCCACTTGTGACCTCCTGTCTGTGTAAATAGGGCACTCCTGGGTGGAGACCGGTAGGGAAAGAGGACCTGGGGGAAAGTAGCAGGCTGGGAGAGCTGCTTGGAGCCTCCAGGCTGGCTACTTAGAGGTCCAGGTGAGCGTGGGCTGCTGCATCTGGGTTTTGTCTATCTTCTCTGGCTTAGGTGGGAGGTTGGGGGCTCTCGTGGGCAGGGAGAAGATTGGGGACTGAGAAAGGTCCATTGGTGACCCAACCACTGGGGCTGAGCTGGCTGGGAAGAAAGCAAAGGAAGGAGAGGCTGTGGACAGAGAAGGGAGGGGAACACTTTTCAGGAACAGGGGACAGGCCTGAAAAGACAGAGAGGTTCTGGATGTGAAGTTAGCAACCCTAGGCATTTTGGCAGGTTACAAACATGTCACTGTTTCTGCCCAGGCCATAGGGAGCTGTACTCTGATTCTGTCCAGGACAGAGCTGGGCTTGTCTGTCTGTCCCAGGAAGCTAGCACAGCACAAGGCCAGGGCCTTCCATGACAAGGGCCACGGGCATCAAGAGCTCCTGACTGATGCTGCATCTGGACTTAGGGGAGAGGGCGACCCCAGGCTGAACCCTGGGTAAGAAGAGAGCCCCAGGAAACACGAGGACATCAAGAGGCCCCAGCCCTGGATGAGAACGGAGAGTGGGCTTGGGAACTTGTGGGAGCTGGACTCGGTTAGGCTGCCACATCTGCCTCCTGGAAGACATCCTGGGTCTCGGGCAGGCCCAGCTGCTCATGCCTCTGTACCTCTCCAGGGCATTTGGCTGGGCACAAGAGCTGGGAAAGGCGCGCCTCAACTTGGCTGCAGTGGGGTAGGGGATGTGCTGATCTCAGAGTAAAGGTGCTGAGAGTCAGAAGCCTCAGAGGAGGTTCCCCTGGGAACAGTGAGTCAGGGTAGAGAGCTGAACCCAGTATAGGATCTGTCCTAGTCCCACGGAGAGTGAGAAGGACAACACAGGCAGGTAGAGGAGGCCTAAATTCTTGTCTCCAAGCCCCTGGCCGACCAAGGGGAGTCTATAGCTTGTACTGAGATTGAGCTTCGGGAGACTAAGGAAAATACGGCTCTCACTGTATTCTCCCAGGAAGCTGAGAGAGAGGTGTTAACCTCTTTTCTTCTACTTTCCTTTTCTCTCTGAGGTGTCAGTGAGCAGGAATACTTAGGAATCTCAAATTTACTTCTGAATGCGGATGATCGCAACAAATGCCTGTTCTCACTGCCCTATGCCAGCTGTTCTTGTCTCAGGGAGCAGTGCAGCTGCTGCACACCCAGCCAGCAGGCCAGAGACAAAGGACCCCCAGAGAACCTCTCCAGCCATCCAACTCACCATGAGCCTGCCTGCACCACTGAGATTGCAAGGCTGACCACAGCAGTGGCCTCTCTGGACTCCCTGATCCTTCTTGAGGCCCCAGTCCTACACTCTGCACAGTGACCCAAGGGACCTTAGCTATGCAAATCAGCTACTCACTTGAATAAATTCCCAAACACGGACTGAGGCCTGCAAAGTGTGTCCCGGCTTCAACCCTGCTCTCTTTCTCCAGGCCCACTGCCTGTTAGCCCTCAGGGGTGGGCCAAGCCCAGCCTCAGAGCCTTGCCTCACCCTTCCCTTCCTCATCCTCTGGTCCAAGCTGAGGCCCTTTCTCAGAGCATTTTCTTGATCTGACTCAATGTTCTCCCACTTTGGGGGGTAGTGCTTGTTTATTACTGCTACACTGGGCCTCAGCTTTCTGCACGCTGACTCTCACCTTTATAGAGTCCTCGAGTCAGGATCCTCTTACCCAGAGCCTGTTCCTAGGCACAAACTCAGTAACTACTTGGGGAAAGAGAGAAGAGCCAGTGATCTTTTGAAGTAGGTGTTACTACTTCCCTCTTCAGGGGACATACTTGAGACCTCATTCCTACTGGCATCCTAGGTCTTTGAAGATTCTGAAGTTCCCACAGTGTGTGGGGGTTGGGAGGGGCTGATGGCAGGACCAACCTTAACAGAACAGGTTTTTCTGTCACCCAGTCATTGGGGAGGCTGTGTATCCACTTCTGCTGCCGAGGGGTCATCATCTCCCCTATGGGAATCTCCACCTTCTTCATCACAGGTGGCCTGCCACTCTTTGGGGCCACAGGATGCTCCATAGCACGCTTCCGGGTGGCTGCCAAGGAGTGCACCAACTGCACCTGAATTCGTGGGAGAGTGGGATGCAAGTAGTTAGAGCTACAGACTCGCTAGGACCCTCACGCTGGCTGTGCCTCTTAGAACACTTGGGGAGCAGTCACCAACAAGGCACCTTTCAGGGACACCTCCAACCTTACCCCTCTTCCAGGAGGACTCTCTTCCTCCCTTAACCTTTATCTAGCTAATGGAAGGAAGGCATGTTTTGAGAAATTTAAATAAGGATTAAGATGCTCATCTTAGTCTTTTTTTTTTTTTTTTATAATTACAAGGAATTTTTAAAAATAGAATTGTCAAAGGCCAACCAAATAGCTCAGGGGATTATAGTGCCTACAAACAGATGCAGGGGCCAGGTGTTTGATCCCTGGGCCTGCCATGCCGGCCTCTGCTCCTGTGGCACCCTGAGTCGGCAAATGAAATTGGGCCTGGTGGTGCGTGCCTATAATCCCAGGTCTTACAAGGCTGTAAATAGGCAGATCACTACAAGTCTGATCTAGTAGTGAGACCCTGAACACCCTATAGACCCTTCCCTAAAATACAAAAGAAAAAAAATAGAATTATCCAATAATAGTGGGTTGGTTGAATAAATTTTAACAAGCTGTTGGATGCTTGTTAAAGATGAAACCTACAAATACATTTTCATGACATCAGGAAATGCTTATGAGATGATACACATGTCAATTAGCAGTATAAATTTTAATATTTATGATGCACAGAAAAAGCCCCGGGAGGAGGTGTGCCAAGCGTTATGAATGGCATGCTGCTTATAGGGAACAGGGTTGTGTGAGTAATTTAGTTGTTCCTTTGGTTTTTATAATTTCCAAAGATTTTACAGAAAGCATTATTTAGGGCTCAAATTAGAAGTAAGACTCCTATTTAAAGAAGCAATAAAGATCTTCAAAGGAAGGCGGTGGGTTTCTTAACAGTCTAGTTTGGTCTGTCAGAGAGGTCAAGGCCATTGCAACACAGACCGCAATCAAGGGGCATCACTTTAATGAGGGGGTGTCCCAGGTCCAAGGAGCCAGCACTTGTGAACACCCACTGACAAGGCAGTGTGTCTGCTGGGAGAAAAAGCAGATTTCAAAACACTAGCACAGAATGAAATCCAGTTTTAAATAATTGAACAGCTTTAATGCATGAGAAAACGACCCAAGGTGCTGAAAGGTTAATTCAGAACGTTTCTGAGTACTGTAATTTAAATTGAGTTTCAATTCAAACTGAAAATTTCAACTCAAGTTTTCTAATTCCCTGTTAGTACACTGTAAAAACTTGACTTATAATCAGAGTTATTTTTAAGTCAAAGTATTTTCAAAGTCCTTATTTTGTTAGATTGCCAGGCAGGAACGCCTGAATAGGGAGGAAGGTTTGGAGGGAGCAGAGGGGAGTTTGTGGGTACAGGGCGAATGCCTACCTAGAGAAAAGGGGTCGTGGGCAGGTAGGCCCTACCTGAGCCTGGAAGATCTGGTGGTAGACTTTGCCCTTGGGAACCTGGGTTGCCTTCCCCACCGACGACATCTTGGCGCTGGCCTGGCCGGAAGCCCCTAGAAGGAAGCTGTTGTCCTGGTTACGCGCTGGCGGGTCGGGGCTCAATTCCCACCCGGTCTGGGAACCAGCATCTGCCCAAGAGAGATGAGGCTACCTCGGGGCGGGCGGGACCCGGTGTGGCGGTGGCACTGGAGTTTTAATTCTAAAGCAAACGCAGAAGGGAGGGCCCGAGGAAAAGCCGAGAAACAAACAAACCTCAGGCTGGCCGCGAACACGAGAAGGCTGCTCTCCCTGTTGCTCAGGCGCAAATCCGACAGGGACTTTGGGGACACAAAAAATGCAGGATTATGTTTGTGCTTGGCCTTACCAAGATCTTCTGAGACAAGTTAACCCAAAATTATTAGATGGGATTGGAACCGCAGCCGATCTTGAGTTTAGTACCTCGTCCCACCCTCCAGGAAGTGCAGGGAAGGCAAAGGAAGAGACTGATTTTGGGCACGCTCAGGAGGCGCCCAGCTGTCTGCGGAGAAGACACAGCTGGCTCCTCCCGTTCTCCTTTTCAGACCCCTCACGCAGCTTCGGCAGCCCCCGGGTGACCCCGGGTCAGGAAGTTTGGGGATAGGCTCTGCCCCAGACCCGCCAACCTCTCACCTACAGAAAGCACCGCTCGAGTTGGCTTGGATGGGTCTAACAGCAACCAAAGCGGACACTCATGGTCTCCTAGGCAACGCGGGGGGGCGAGGAGGCTCTGGCCCCGCCCACTCCATTCCCTGGCAAAGGGTTGCTCTAAGCTCATGCGTAAAGCACACAAACTGAAATCAACTGGGACAAGGAAAAGGAGAAAAGAAAGGAAAAAGAAAGATATATGTATATACACAGGACATCTTAGATAATTGTACTGCTGATTTCTGCTAGTCTATTGAAAGGGAACAGTTAATGCTCTTTTTTTCCTCTTTAATTTTTTAAATAATTTTTGACCAATTTTGCATGCTTGTGTCTGGTAACCTGAGCAACTAATTTGAAGACAATAATATGCAATATAACAAACATTGTTATATTCCTATAATTTTGCTTAGTGAAATTCTGTATTGTTTATTTATTTTTACTATTGTTTTATTCTCTAAAGAAGAAGAGGAAGAGGAAGAAATTGAATCAGAGGTTCTTTCAAGCCAATTTCTTTTCTGTGCACCAGAGAAGCCAAGGCGTCCAGGGCAGCACAGTGTGTTAAATGTACTGAAAGTTAGATCTGAGCCATCAGGGTCAGGAAAACCTGTGGTGTCTATGCTTGGGCTTGGTAAAACAGAAACAAAAACCATCTGTGTGGGGAAAGTAGCGCAGGGTAGTTGTTGCCTCTAAGAGTCCACGAGACTCTAGACCCTTTTTCTCAATATAAAAGGTTGACAATATTTAGGGCTCAGGGCTTGCCTGGCCTTAAATGGAGATGCTGTGGTTGACACAAATGATGGCCCAGAGTTTTCTATATGCTGTCTAGGCCTGGAGATGTACAGCCCCTTCAAAGAGAATTGGTTTCTTGGAAGGCATCCTAACAAGTTCTAATAAGTACTCCCTATGCCAACTTCCTAAAGCAAGTGATCATTCTGTCCAGTCTAGCATTAGAAATTAAGAAGCAACGGGCAGAAAGCTCTTATTTTCATCCTTTGCTCCAGGAATTTAACAAGGTGAAATATTGTAATAAGGCTGAATTCATTTTAGTTGAAAAAAGAGAATGTGACTGAGAGAAGAGTTGAAAAACACAATAAAGTAGAAAATGTTCAGGAATTTGCAATCTCTGTTTTCTTTGCTGCTGGGTTGTAGCTCCTAGCCTATTTGTGATACACTTCAGTGTATCACATATGTTGTTTTTTTTCTGAGTAAACAGAAGTATTGTAGAAAATGACTCAATAGAGAAAAAAACTGTGATCCTACCACTAAGATTTTACCGCCCTTCTTTCTCAGGTTTCTAGGCCATTATGTTTTGTGTTCGGATCAAAT
>NW_004524797.1:151872-175101 GCF_000260255.1 Octodon degus | reverse complement strand
TTTTTTTTTTTGTATTTAGTACAGAGTCTACAGGGTTTACAAGGTCTCACTATGTAGATCGGACTCATAGTGATTCTCCTGTTTTCAGCCTCCTAAATGCTGGGATTACAGGCCTTTAATTTGTATTTTCTTGATGAGTAGCAATAAGAGTGCCTTTTCTTACATTTGTTGGCCATTTGGATATCTTCCTATGAAATAAGGTATGTTTTAGTCAGCTTCCTGCTACTCTAACAAAATACCAGAGGCAATTAACTTAGAAAGAGAAAAGATTTATTTTGGCTTGTGGTTCCAGTTCAGGTCTGAGCGGCCCATTGTTTTAGGCCTCTGATGAGGTAGCACCTCATGGCAGAAGCACATAGCATGTCAGCTAGGAAGCAAAGAGATAGACTGGGATCCCAGAATTCCTGTTTGAGGACGTGCACCCAAGGGCCTAAGGACCTCCCACTGGACCTTCTCCTGCAGGTCCCACCACCTCCCACTCGTGCCAACCTGGGGAAAAAGACTTTGACACAGTGGTACCTTTGGGCAATGTTACTCATATTTAAATCTTAGCAACAGCTAAAGTCAAATTTTTTGCCTTGGAAAATCTATGATGTCAGATACTGATTTAAGAGTTTTTCTGTGTATTAACTCATTTTATCCTCAAGATAATTTTGGCATTAGGGAGTACTAGCCTCTTTTTACAGTTATAGTGAGTGCAAAAAGGCACCATACAGCTACAAAATAGTGGCACAGGGATCCTAGTTTTTTCATTTTATGAAACCATAATGAAAAAGTTTGGTTGTAGAGATTATGCTAAAAGGGACAATGTGGCAAGGACACCCAGCAGCAGAACTGAGTTTACATTAGGTCCTTAGTGATGACCAGCTTCTAATCACTTTGGGAATTTTTCTCTTCCATGTTATGGGATCCTCAGACTCATGAAGCCGTCAGAGATCTTATGTTTGAAGATGAAAACATTTGGGTCAATTCTGGCTCTACATGGGAAAAATGTCCAAGCCTTCCAGCCTGACATTTGGGCATCCTGAAATGGTCCTAATTAGCACCCTGAGCCCTCACATGCGACATGGCTCAGCCTTGTCGAACATTCTAGGGCTTGTCTGACCACACAACTGGTCCTATTGTCACCTACCTGGACTGCCTGTCTACCCCCTCCTTCTTCCTTAGACAAGAGGATTTCCTAGGTGAACCCACCCTTGTCATAGAGAACTTGCACATCTTTGTAAGCAAAACACAAGTACATGCCAGTCTCCTTCGCACCCCAGTGGCCATGGGGCAGAGAGCTCACTCTGTACCTGAGTTCCCTCCAAGGTTAGGGGATAGGATCGTTTGCTTCTCTCTCACCCACCACAAAGCCTAAGAAAAAGGAAGTGATGAGGATCCTGTTGGATTGAGGCCACATTCTGTTTCAGAGAGAAATAGGGATGTCCCTTGATGTAGATAGTTTAATACTTTCTTCAGTGACAAGTTCTTCCTTGGAATCAAACTTAGTGCTTCTCCACAGGCACCTCCAGCTGCCTACCCTAAATGGATTGTGGATGTCAGCCATGGGCAAAGTTTGTTCAACAGACTTTTCTTTAGTTTTTTAAATCAATCTCTCTCTCTCTCTCTCTCTCTCTCTCTCTCTCTCTCTCTCGAAGTGAAACAGGCCTTAGACTTCAACTCTCAAATCAGGTGACCATCCCACAAGTGGCTGATACTATCTGTCACTTCTGTGAACAGGGCCTATGCCATGTCATTCTACTGCAGGGAACAGAAACCGGGCAGACCAAGCTTTCTCTTGGAGCAGGTGGCTGGGTCTGGTCTCAGAGTAGTTGCTGGTGGCCAGTATCAGCAATCTGAGCACGTCAGCAGAGTCTGGGTGAATTCCCGGGATTCGTGCACTGATTTTGATTTTCTGAGGATGGCGAGTCTGGGGTTGTTGATCAGGGTCTGCAGTAGGAGCCACCTTGTCCTGGACCTAGCTGAGTTGCAAGGACCTAGGATAGAATCGGAGCAGACAAATCAGGGGTTGGAATGTTTGGGGGAAAGTTTACCTCTGCTGTTCTCAAAGGCTTTTAGAAGAACTTCCTAGAATGTGTAAAGTATGGCTGAAAGAGCTAGGTCAGAAATTGCAAGCAACAGCGAGGTCAGAAGGATATGAACTGTCTCACAGACCTGGATGTGTATCTCTAATGCTGAAATAGCAATGAACAATTTGAGCTCTACAGGGGCAGGAGAGCCTCAGAGAGTTTGTGGAAGCAACAAGATAGGCCAAATCTGAACCCCACTTTGGAGGGCATTTGGCATGTGGCCTGGAACATGGTTTGGAATATCAAACAAATGAGACGTAGAGGACTCCACTAATAGAACTAGAGCTCATTTCCAGGGAACAAGTTGGGAGGCCAAACAACAGGACATCAAAGCCTTAGTAGGGTCCTGAACATCCTGCCAGAAGGGCATGTAGGACAGAGAGTGCAGAGGAAAGGGACAGGAAAAGGGAAACTTGGGACATCTCAGAGATCCAGCTCCTGCTGTCTGGGCCTAGTGCAGGGTCCACAGGCAATGTTACCTGCTGATTGGCCTAGGCACCAGTACTTGATCGTCTTCTGCAGTTTCCTCTCATTGTGGCCCGTGATCAGGATGTGACAAAAGCTGACGAGCACAGGGTTGGTATGATAGTGATCCACATAAAGCATGCTGACCCAAGCGCTGAACCCTGCAACCCAGAGCCGGCTGAGTCAGGAGGTAGCTCCCAGCACTGCCAGGTTTATGCTTCAGGATATATCTGAGAGTTTGTGCCCCAGTGATGCCTGTCTTTGCTGAGAATCTAGAAAATGAGCTGTAAAGATCTGGGTGTTTCTTAGAGACCACATTCTAATCTGTCCCTTTTATGGAGAACTGCATGGTCAAAGGGGCTTGTGGCAGCCAAAGCGAGGACTGGGAAGGCCTCTGTGCAGATACTAAATGGCTAAGAAAATGGGTGACAGGGGCTGGAAGGTAAGTAAAAACTGCTTTGGGATTGTCTCAGCAAGGGCTTTGGCTATAGAGGATTTACATGGAACAGAAGTTTATTTATTTATTTATTTATTTATTTATTTATTTATTTATTTGGTGTGGGGTCTTGCTGCATCCTCAGACTCATAGTGATCCACCTGTCTCAGTCTCCCCAGCATTGGGATTACAGGCGTTTGCCACCATGCCCAGTTTCAGGCCAGCACAGTGTGCCCAGGGTTCCAGGGCCAGCACAGCATGCAGTACTGGGGATCAAACCCATGTCTTTGTGTTTGCCAGGCAGGTGCTTAGACCACTGATTATCTCCTCAGCTCCAGAACATTTTTACTTAATAAATTTTCCAATGAACAACACTAATTCTTTTTTTAATTTATTCTTTTTTTTTTTTGGCAGAACTGGGGATTGGACTCAGGCCCTTGCACTTGCCAGGGAAGCACTTATTCCACTGAGCCATCTCCCTGGCCCGACACTAATAATGCTAAGATGTGGACTTTCTGAAGAGTTTCATAAACTAACTGCTGTTTGATAGAATTCACTACTTTGGCTAGGACTCCCTTACACCTCAAAAGCCTGCCTTACCTCAGGCAGCACATGTTTCTACCATTTAGCTTTACGTTCTCCCCCAGAAACTAAGCTCTGTGCAGGAACAACATGTGAATTTCAGGCTTCTGACCTTCATCTTCCAAGGTAGCTTCCACGGAGGTACAAGTCCAGCCCACCCCAGAGCAGGTAGCCAGCAGAGGCTGGCCACTTACCCATGTCTGCTCTCTCGTAGCCGCTCTGCATGATGGTCCTGTCGATGCGCGCAATCAGCCATGTGCCCAGGATGCAACTGATGAGCAGCCTGGAGAGGCAAGCGCCCAGGCCGAGCAGAACATTGTAGAAGAACAGGAAGTAGTTGAAGTTGTGGAAGGCTTTCCTGCAAGCAGAAGCCCAAGGCAGCCCCTCAGTAGGGCGAGGTGGCTGGGCAGGCAGGCTATGGAGTCCCCCAGACCTAGTGGTGTCCAACTCTGCAGCTCTGTTGCCCGACTGTGTGCCCTTGTGCTGTGTTGTAGGGGAGGATGAGTGGTCACCTCACAGACCTGGAGGGAACGTAGCTCTGGACTGAGGGGGAGGGCCCTGAGCTCCAAGTGGGATGAATGTTGGTGGGAGCTGTGCTTGTTTCATGCAGTCCTTGGGTTCTAAGGCTTCCATGTGACAAGAACGTGGCATTTCCCTACTGTCTGTCATGGCAAGGACCTGTCCTGGTCCTCCAGGAAAACTTCTCAAAGGACCGCCAGTCACATTACTCTTGTTGCCTTTGGAAAAAACCTCAAACTTTATATCCTGGGTGTCAGAGCTCCCTCTGAGAGGGGCTTTTGGAATTTGCCACTTTGGGTCCCCTTCCTTTCCTTCATTGTCCTAGGCCACTGTATGGTGACCATTTTTCATTTTCACTCTTCTTTTAATACATCCTGCTCTTTGCCATTTCCACCTGTGCTGTGGCAGCTGCCACCTCTCCTCTCTGTAGAAAACCCTCCTTTTCCTGTAGAAAACCCTCCATTCTATGTGCAGCTCACTCAAACACCCCATCTGCAGTGAAATTACCCACCCTTCCTTCCCCTTCGCTTCTGCGTCTCCTCCATCATTCACATTTCTCCTGTAGTCATCCTGTTCCCCATGGAGTCTTCTGTCATTGCCATCTGTGTGCCTGTTCCAGTCAGGGGGCTGTGGGCCTCTCACAGGCAAGTGTGTCAGGATTATCTCTTCACCCTCAGTGCCCAGCTCTCCTCAGTGAATGAGTTGGAAAGAATTGCCATGTTCTGGGAATTGCTGTGCTAAGTCATAGTTTAAAACATTTCATCCTTACAATGTATATGTAAGGTAAACAAAAGTATCCCTGAGTGGGAACCTGAGGTTCACAGATGTGTAGTAAGCTTGCAAGGGTCCAGAGCTGTAAGGAGAGAGCCAGGATTGGGGCCCAGGCAGACTGGTTGCAGAACCCACCCTGTCCCTTGCTCCACAGCCTCTTAGAGAACATAGAATTCATTCTAAAACCTGCCAAGGGGAAGAAAAGAACAGAGAGAGCACTGAACCCCTACAGTTACCCCCCTTTCTTCCTTCCCCCTCACCTGTTGTTGAGAGCCAAGGGCTTTTGTTTGTCAGCTGTGCCCAGCTTGGGCTGCAGAAAGAATCTGGCGGCTATCCCCACCTGCAGGATCATGAGGCCCACGACAATGGCTATGGTGAGGCTGAAACAGAGGGCGGGACTGCTGAGGTGTCCTGTTCTACTCTTCCAGAACCTTCTCTGATGCCCATAGAGAGACGAGAAAGATGCTGGCCACCCCCCAGAACAATGAGGGCATCAGCTCTGTACTTTATGTTCATAAAGCATTTCCACACCCATAGCACAAGTCAGGAAACTGAGGCTCACAAAGAGGAGGTGACTTCCCTAAGGCCACATGGTCAGCTCTTCTGGTTTCAGGTCACAACCCTTGATTGAAATTGATGTCCTTTTTTTTTAAAAAAAAAAAAAAAATTAAAATCAGAGGTGGCTGAATAGGTTGAGAATGAAAGAATGGCATGGGGGTTTGGGCATGTCTGAGAAGCCTATGGGAGAGAGGGCAAGGCAGGCACCACTCCAGACTCTCTGGCTGTAGATAAGTGTGGAACTGCAGGGCTCCAAGCAGGGAGGTCCCCAGAAAATGCCTGTGTCGATGCCCCATGCAGAGCATTGTAGGGTAATGGCAAAAGGAGGCCCTAGTTTCAGAGTGCCCAGCTCCAGAGTTCCTGGTCTGCACATAAACACCAAGCTCATAAGCAGGAGAAGAGATGCATTGTGTGCTCAGTGATGTCAGCATTCATATTCATCTTCTAGATAGCTAATGAGGTCTCAGCGAAGAGCAGTCATTTGCTCCAAGTCATGCAGCAGATTTGAAAGTGTATCCAGGCTTCTCTGCCTCCTTCTGTCAAGCTGTCCTGTCCCTTACTGCCCCACAAATTGATTTTCCCATGTGGAAAATGGACATAATGTATCTACACACACACACACACACACACACACACACACACACACACACACTGCTGTGAAGGCCTCACGTAATGGTGGAGAAGAAGCATTTTGTAAACTGCAAAGTTCTCCGCCCCCCATGAGTTGCTATGATGGCCCCTTCTAGGTGACAGCCAATCATGAAATCTTGAGCTGGCACCCAGGACCCGGAGAGGACAGGATGTCCACTGAACACTTACAGCCCCAGGCCCAACCCTTGCAGCATCTCCAGGCCCCGGTGGTGGGTGACAGGGAGGACCAGACCATACATGATCATCATGCCACACAGGCCCTGCATCACGTGGATGATGAGGTAGCCTGCGGGTGAGAGGGCAAGAGTCACTCTGAGCCCCTCACGACCCAGGTGCCCTTCCCTGCAGCCCACCCTGTGCCCTCCTCTCTAGAAGCCCTGGCACTACATTTCCTGTCTTCCCACTCACCTCTGCCACCCTGCTAGGTACAGTTCAAAGGCCAAGTTCTACAGCCTCTGAGCCCTGCCCTGGGGATGGACAGTCAGTTCCTCCTCTGGGTCACCCCCACTGTTGGCACACACAGCCTGAGAGTGCAGGCCAGGTGGGCAGACAATGCATGGAGCATGTTTCTCCACCTATCCCGAAGGTCCTGTGGAAGCAGGAGTTGGGGCTGTTTCCTACTCCCCTCCTCCCCACAGCCAGGCCTCCACAGGTGCCCAGGAATGTGCGTAAGGTTGTACAGGTCACAGGGCAGGACTCACCCCACAGAATGTAGGCTATCTGCCAGCCAGAGTACCTCGCAATGGCTGCCTGGGGTTTAAAAGAAAACAGGGTCCTCAGAGCAGAAGGGAACCTTCAACCCTCTGACCCTGGGCCAACATTAATACTCAGCCTCAGCATGCAGAGACCCCTGCAGACTTACCACACTCTCAGATGGGGAAGGATCCCGGAACTTCAGAGGGAGAAAGTGCTTATCTCCCGCCCACAGTCTCTTCATGTGCTTTCTGGAGAAAATGAGGGAAATTAAGTAACATTCGTGACTATGGCTCTGTAGGTGCATCACCACTGGGCAGATAAGCAGCAAGGCCTGTGCAGGTGGGCTGCAGTTAGCTCACGGTGCTGCCTGTAGCTCACCGTGCAGTTCCGATTTACCCTCAATATCTGAAAGTTTAATACACATTGTAATAACAGTGTATTTGACCAAGTGACAATGGTGATTGAATGCGATAGGTGAGGCTGTGTGTGGCTTTACTTCATTTTGCTTTCTATTTTTTTCTACGACTACTATGTATTATTTAGACACTAAGATTCAAAAAGAGTTAAAAACAGAAACCAATATTATTGATAGCCTAACTGTATAAGAACATAAAAGGAAATAAAAAGGAAGCAACGAGCCCAGGCAACCCCTGGGCCTCCCCACGGGCTAGTCTAGTCCCTGACCCTCACAGGGAGGTCCCACTGACTGCTGTTTCCTCGTCCACACTTGCGTCTGTGCTCTGCTTTTTTCACTCAACATTCTCTCTCCTAGGCTCTTCTGCACACTGCGTGAGCAGTACACTAGCAATTCTTAGAATGAAATAAAGAATGTAGATACTTCAATAACTTTTATACGTATTATACTTTGAAATGATAATGTTTGGTATATATGGGATTAAATTCAATATATTTCTAAAGCAAATATAATATGAAAAAGTAAATTTACTTTTTCACCAGTGCCTAAAACAAAGTTCAGAATTGGATGTATGAGCTTCAGTATGTTTCTGCTTGGCAGCCGTGGAGTTAAATAGGCTACCACGAGCACACACATGCACATACATGCCCACATGTGCACATACATGCACCACATATAAGCACATATGCACACACACAAGCACTCATGCACACATGCATCTAAGTCCAAATAGCTGCAGTGCATATAGAAAATTTCTGGAAGGATACACAGAAAATAATTTGCAGCATATAGCCTGGGACAACAAATTAGGGATACGAGTGGGAGGAAGATGTACTTCACACTAAATACTCTTCCACTAAATATTCTTTTTGGGTGAGAGCATGGACTGAGAGAAGGAAACAGTGAAAGTGAGAGTGAGAGCGAGAGCAGCAGTAGATTCTAAAATTGATACCTGCCTGCAAAATGCAAATGCTCCCTGCGTGATTCAAGCCATCCCCTCTTCCTGCACTGCTGTTCTTGAGATTGACGTTACTGGTTCCACTGAGCCAGATTTACTTGGGAGTCTAATGTCATTTTGGAATAGTACCCAACAGAGATTCCAGAGTATACCAGAAATAACAAGATAACAAGGTCTCTTTCTACAGGAGATCAGAAAGACTTGATCATCCGATAATTGCTTGGTGTGTTATTTAATTTTGTTAATTCTAAGCTTTCTCAACTGTAAGAGTGGAGATCAAAGTACATAGCCCCCAAGATGTAGTGAAATTCAGATGAACATTCTAAGCATAATGTTAGCTCATCATAAAAACTCAAATCCATGGTTGTTATTTCTTCGTTCCTAATAAAGTACATGGCTATCGCTGGGCCTCATGTTGGCTTCATGGACGCATATTAGGCACTGCAGGCACCGCTCAGGGATTTTGAGAAAAGTTTGCCATGTGCATTTCTGGCTAACGCCAAACAAATGACTTCCAGAGTTGTCTTACCTGTAACAGGCCAGAATGTGGAACAGATAGCTCACACATGTGAGCGAGGCGGGCAGAATGGTTGCCACCCAGACTCCTGAAACATGAGAAGTGATATGAAAAGCCTTGAAAAACAAATATAAAATGGAATATTTGAGATGCAAAATCCTGCACTGGAAAAGTCTGGGCCAAATCTATACTTCCTTTACCACCTTTCTTGTATAGTTAACTTTTGTTCATTTTTCTGTTTTGTTTTAGTCATACACACCCTTGATATACGATAGTTCCTGCACATGTAGGAGGTGTACTAGATGTCTCTCCTTTGGCGCTGATATTTTCACTGGACAGTGAATAAAAGGAAGGGAAAATTATGGAGTGCAGACAGGAGACCTAGTCCATGGACAACATTGTTTCACATCTGCCATTTGTGGGAGAACAGGAGTGGCTACCCAGAGTACAGGTATAAGGAGGACTGGAATCGAGAAGTCTTGGCTATTCATTCTTTCATCCTTCAGGAAGTTCTTGACTTCCAGAATCTAATTTGGATTTTAAAAGATTCTGTATTTAGGAGGCAGCGATGTAACAGTGGGGTAGGATGCAGACTTTGCTTTCAAAGTTCTGTAGAAGCAGAATCTCAATAGGTACAGAAAAAGCACTTGATAAAATCCAATGTCTCTGGGTAATTAAAAGCATTTAGCAGGCAAGAAATAGCAGGAGTGTTCCTCAGACTGGACAGGGCTTCTGCTAAAAACCAGCACTGAATGCCATACTGAATGGTAGAAGACTGAAGGCTTCCCCCCAGCCTCAGGAATAAGAAAAGCAATGTCAGCTCTCGCTAATTCTAGTCGCCTTTGTATTAGTGGTTCTAGCCAGTGCAATTAGGTAAGAAAAATAAAATGCACCCATTGAGAAGAAGAACAGCACTTTCTCTGTTTGCTAATGGCATAATTTTGTCCATGTAAAACCCAGGGAATTCATGGAAAGCTATTTGAACTAATAAATGAGCCCTCCGAGTATTTAGTTACTTTCCCCACCTTTGGGACAAAATACCCACACTTAAAGGAAAGGTTTATTTTGACTCATGTCTTTAGTCCATGGTCAGCCAGCTGTAGACAGAAATGGAACAGCATATGGGCACAGCAGAAGAAAAGCTGCTTAGTTTGTGGTGGTCAGAAAGCTGAGGGAGAAGCAAGGAGCTGGGAAAGAAGAGAGACCCTCTGGCCACACTCTCAGTGACCTGCCTCCCTCAACCAGACCCTCCTCCCAACAGCGCTCCAAGTGCCTAATCTACAGGGCTCCCATGATCCACTTTCCACACACACGAGAATTTCCAGGGACACCCCAGATCTAACCCACAACAGCAAGGTTTACAGGATACATGACCAATATATACAAAAATCACTTGTATTTCTATACCCAAGCAGCGAACAGTTCGAAAAAGAAAATGATTACATTTACAATAGTATTAAAAGCTATAAAAATTAAGAATAGAATTAGGAAAAGAATTTATAACTTGTAAACTGATAATTTAAAAGATTTTGAAGGGAATTAAATACCCTACATCAATGAAAGAGTATCTTCTGTTCATGTATGGGGTACGCATTGTTAACACAGCAATACTCTCCACATTGGTCAATGCAGTCTCTACCAAAACTCCAATAATTTGTGAGGTAAGGATCTAACTTTAGTGTGTGATATGTGAATATCCATTTGTTCCAGCACCATTTCTTGAGACGCATGTTCCTTTTTCATTGAATTATCTTGTCATCTGGCCACAACAGTGATCACTGCAAAGAGGCAATTGCTATATCTCAAATCTCACCCAACCCACAAAACATGAAAAACTGCCACAAAAACCTGAGCATGCAGGGGAACGCCTCCTCAGAAGGGAGGGCCGAGAGGGATCTGTCAACAGAAAGGTGAATGGAGATTGGTTCCTTTCATGTAGTGCCATTATCCCACCCGACAAAGACGAAGTGTGTTCAGTTAGAAGTCTCTTGGGGTTTCCGCCACAACAACCACTGAAGAACAGCAGCCATGGCTGTGGCTATCCCATGGGCATGGGCCTCAACAAGGGCCACAAGGTGACTAAGAATGTGAGCAAACTGAGGCACAGCCACCATCACAGATGCCTCCCCAAACACACCAAGTTCATGTGGGGCATGATCCGGGAGGTGTATGGCTTTGCCCACTATGAGCAGCATGCCATGGAGCTGTTCAAGGTCTCCAAGGACAAACACAACCTCAAGTTCATCAAGAAAAGGGTGGGGACGCACATCCGCACCAAGAGGAAGCTTGAGGAGCTGAGCAATGTGCTGGCCACCATGAGGAAGGCAGCTGCCAAGAAGGACTGAGCCCCTCTGGAATAAAGCTTTGCAGAAAGTTAAAAAAAAAAAAAGAAGTCTTTTGGGGCAAGAGGGCAGCTGTTTTAAAGCCAGAAGAGAACAGAATGTAAGTAAATTTATTTTATTTTTAGAATATTTATACATGTGAAAAGCATTTCAAATGGCATGAATGAATACAGGGATGTATTTGCTACCTTGAACCCTAGACCAAGAAATAGAGGTTTGCTTTAAAAATGTGGCCAGGAGGGTTAACAACCTAAGTTTGCAGACCAAAATTGGAGAAAGAGGAGGGCTGCAAGGACAGCCAACATTTTGGCCCTAGCCTTCCAAGGTCAATTAAGACTCAGGACATATGAGAACTTGTACTGTAATGTCATGTAACTCAATAATGTCCCAAATTTTCTGATTAAGGAGATTATGGGGCCAAAGATGAAAGTGATCAATGATGTAGAGTGTGCCTAAGGAGAGTCACATAGAGAGAAAACATTCTCTCAGGCTTTCACAGAGAGCACATTGGCCAAGCAATGGCCATGACTCATCCACATGGCTGACACTGACAAAGGTTCTACAATCTGAGGTATAGGATCTCAGGATAAATCCTGAGGGGATTTCACCGCCCTTATCAGACCCAAAAGCTACAGCTCTTGTTGCATAGGTCCTGCTTTACCTTGGTCTTAACCATTCAGCAGAAAAGTATAAAAATGAAATATAAGAAGTAAAGCCACGTTGTTATGTTGAGCTGTAGGGAACTCAGGTCAACAATTTCTGCAATTGCCAGTGAAGTGGAAGACCCAATACTATTATGGACTACTGGACTCTTTTAGAATATTTTGCTGAGTTAACACATCTATAATATTCAAATAATGGAACTAAACAAAAAAGGGGATATAGATGAATGTCCATTTTGTATCTGTGTATTCAAAGTGGTTAGGATAGATATATAGTTCCATTCTCTTAATGAATAGAGGGATTTGTTCTAATGGTTTTTGTAAATAGGATATCAAGTCCGCATCTTGTACAGCAATTAACCACTAGGAAGAATGTATGCAATGTGTTAATTATTGAAACTGTCCTACCAATTTGGTTTGAAACTGTCTCATTGCTATTTGTTTCTCAATAAAATTATGGGGAAAAAAGCAACATTCTGAATAAACATTTCCCCAAAACATTAAATAAATAAGTAAATAAATAAATTAATTAATTAATAAATAAAAATGTGGCCAGAACAGAGATAGAAGTGGGGATCTTCACAAGTAAAATGTATAGTGAGTATTATTGGAATTAAACAGTGGCACTTCCATTCATAAACTTAATTTTATCCACAATTCTGGCTGCAAACTGAACTAGTTGTGAACCAAGTCAAATTCAGTGTGTAGGTTCATTTTTTTTTTTTTTTTGGAACCGCAGATTGAACTCAGGCCCTTGCGCTTGCCAGGGAAGCACTTATTGCACTGAGCCATCTCCCTGACCCCCATAGGTTCAATGTTGACCTTATGGGGAAATCTGATTTGGTTTGCAACAAATTCATTGGGTGACCAGAGTTGTGGAAAGAATTACATTTATGAACCTGAGGACAGTATACCAAGTAAAATAAACTAGGCACAGAGAGACAAGCACCACAAGGTCCCACTTACTTATGGAATCTAACAAAGTTGAATTCACAGAAGCAGAAGGGGGAATGGTGATTACCAAGGGAAGGCAGTAGCAGAGGAGAGAGCGTAGGAAGATGTTGGTCAAAGAATCCAAAAATGTCAGTGAAATAAGAGAAATAAATTCAGGAGATCTAGTTTTAAAAATGACTTTCAAGGGCTGGCCAAATAGCTCAGTGGATTAAAGCCCCTGCAAGTAGGCAAAGGGGCTGGGGGTTGAATTTCCTGGCCTGCCGTGCTGCCCCCTCCCCTGGACATACTGAGACAGCAATTGAGACTGGGAGTGGTGGTGCATGCCTGTAATCCCAGCTTTTGGGAGGCTGTAAGCAGGCAGACCACTATGAGTCCGATCTAGTAGTAAGACCCTGAACACCCTGTAGACCATTCCCTAAAATACAAAGAAAGAAAGAAAGAAAGAAAGAAAGAAAGAAAGAAAGAAAGAAAGAAAGAAAGAAAATTCATAGGTCAACAAAATGACCTGTGTCTTGACCTCTCTTGTCTTTTTATTTAACCTGGAGAGGCACAAATTAACACATTTTTCTCCAACATCTGCTAAGTAGTTTTAGCACTAGCAGCAATATCCTACCACCACTTACAAATTCCTCGGTTTCCCCCCACAGGTGGCAGAAAGAGTGGGAGCAGAGGGCTTTACCTTTGGCGACGCTGATCAGCTCTTGCACCTGCTGGATGAATGGGGTCAGGATCCCCGTCTGGTTCATATGAGTGATGTAGTTCTCCAGGTCGCTTTCAAACACCTTCAGCTTGTCTCTCACATACACGAACATGCAGAACTCAATGACAATGAACTGGGGACACAGAGTAAAGGTTGGAAGTCTATCCTGTTCCTGGATCAGCCAGGGAATAACATGGATCTCTCTTTGGTTTGGGGCCAGCCTCTTCCAGGCATCCACCACTCTTCTGAAAATGACTCTAGACACCAGCTAGTCTAACATGAACAGACTTGTGCATTTTTGGAAGACCTCATACTCTCTTATTCACTCTGTGTCATGCAAGACCAAGCCCCACAAGGGCTCAAGGGGCTCGCTAAGCATTACCACAATCAATGAAATGAATAGGTGACCCTGGGGACAATTCCAGCCATATCTCCCATTGCTCCCCTTCATTGATATTTCTAAACTGGAGGTGTTTTGTTACAAATGTTGTGCTTGCCCACCACCTTATCACCCTATCCTCATGTCACCAGGTCCTGGATCATCATGCCATTAGTTGTATAGCTCCTGTTGCTATTTTCCTTCACTAATCAAATCAGGCTTACTTCTGATGTGAAGCACAGACACTATTACCCTGTAGGCAGCTTCTCAGTGTAGAATGATCCAATGAACTTCTAGAGCACTTTTATCTATGTCTTAGACCATGACTACCTCCCAGGCCAGGCTTGTGCTGAGTCAGGGCTCTATCTTCTCCCAGCCCTTAGCACAGTGCTCAGCATTCAGAAGATTCTCAGTAGATACTTCAGAAACATCCAGACTCCAAGTGGGTTACTCTCTGCTGCAGAGAACTCTAGTTAATCTTTAAAATCCATTTTCTCAGGCATAAAGCTAGACTGCATTTCCCAGCTTCCCTCATATTCGCTCACATGACCAGGTTCTTGCCAAAGGTAGCAGAGTGGAAAGCACATGTGATACTTCCATCCTGTCTGTAAAGATGTCAGACAAGCATTTCTCCAAGTTCCTTTCCTTCTGTTGACTGCACATGGGTGGTGATGAGATCCTCAAGGATGAGGAAGGAGCACCGTGATGGTTTAGCTAAAAATGTCTTTTAAAAAGCTTGTGTGTTTGGAAGGTGATGGGGTGATGGGAGTGCTGTACTCATCAGCAGATCCATCTGAATGTGCCGCGCTGTGGGTGTAGGGTGCTGTCAGGAGGGGGAGTCTGTCAGGAGGGGGAGTCATCCCTTCTTTGGAAGGGAGTCAAGGTAGTTTGACATGCATGGCTGTATTTTTGTCCCCGGTCCCTCCCTGCTGCTTCCTAGCTGTCATGGCATGGGCAGTTTTCTTCCACCAAGGCCCATCCAACATGCTGGTTCTGCCTTGGGGCCTGCCAACTTCGGACTGGACACACGGGAAACCGAGCTGCATAAACCCTTCCTCTTTTCAGTTGTGGGGGTTGGGTATTTTGTCCTGGTGATGGGAAAGTAATACGCACACACTGAAGAATATTTGGTTCTTGAGTGACCATGTGGAGGAAAGCCTCAGTAGTTTTGCATGAGCAAAGACATCTAGTGTTAAACTACTGAAATTCAGGGAGCTAATAAGAATATCAGCATAACCTAGTACATTCCCTTAAAAACCAAACCATAGGATGCATTTAAATAGATATTATTCTAGTACCTTTTCAGTGAGCAAAAGACAATTAGATTTTATCTGCTATTTTATTCCTAGTATTTAGATGTTGCATTTGACTTATCCATTTTACATTTAAAATGTAAAGTGTGTTTAAAATGTTTTCATTCAACACTGAGTAAAACATTGAGATCAAAACTGTGTCACTACTTAAATTTATTTTAGAAAAAACAAACTAAAATAAGATGGTTAGATTTTTGATCCATTAAAAACATAATACCATAGACTTATTGTAGCTTATTCATTTTATTTTGTTTATTTTTCATGGTGCTGGTGATCCAATCCAGGGCTTTGAGCATAAATTCTACCACTAAGCTATATCTCTAGCCCTTTTAGTTTTCTTATGAGACAATGTCTGACTGGGTTGTGTAGGGTGGTCTCAAATTTGAGATCTTCTTGTTGCAGTCTTCCTAGTAGTTGGTTCTAAAATCGCAAACCACCACATCTGGCTGCAATTTTTATTTTTAATTCTATCAATTTTTAGTCAGTGGTACATTTTATCACATGGATTTTTAACGATTATGCTTTGTTTTATGTAGGTTAATTTTCCCAGTAACAGTCACCATGTAGGTAAAATGTGTTCTTGGAATCCAAATGGTAGTATTGAGGCTTCATGCTTATTTAACTTACCACTATTCAATTCTGATCCAGCTTTCTAGGCTATAATGCTTGCCTTAAGGATTCCACACCTTCAGTTTTCACCACGCTCCATTAATAATATACAAAACGATTTCCATTGAGCTACTCACAAGGTACAGGCAAATGAAAGCCAACACAATGGTTCCGATCATTCTGCTTGGGAACTGGAAGCAGGGATCCCACTCATACACCCTGGTTTGAAACCAAGACTTTTTTTCCTCTCTGTGAATAAAGATACACCAAGAAAAGGGGCTGTGGTAGATAAACAAATGCCTCATTCTTCTGGAAATATCACCATCCTTGTTCTTCATCTCAAAAGCTGAGTATAGAAAAAGAGCACTGGTAGCTTTCATCGTTTTTATCTCCCCTTACTTAAGAACAAAGACCTGAAGAAAGAACTAAGTCTGATGCTATCAATTAATCCCCTGAATACAGCGGCTCTGCTCTACTGCGGAATGTGAGCCTGCCAGCCTCCTCTCTTGCATTAGTCCACTTGGGTTGGTTTCTCTTGTAAGCAAACAAGTCACAAGGCCCTTCTGAGCCTCCCAAGGCCTTGTGGGTGGGGAGGGTTGTTCACTAGTGCTGGTGAATCTCTTCAGTGAAGGGCTGGAGGTGTACTTACTGTGGCGGGGCCTTCCTTAGCAGCTGCTTCACGTGCTTGGCCTGGTGTGATTCCAGAAGCACCGGCTTCGCTTCCTGTGAGAAAAGAGGCAGAGAGGTCTTGGCTCAGACATTTGGCTTTGACGTCACTCTCTTGGAAGGGTCAGGGCCACAGAGGGCAGGAATTTGAATACAAGATTTAGCCATCCTCTGGCAGGTGCCATTTCTGGAGGAAGGAGGAGGAGCCAGTTTCCTGTTCATTGGGTACCTGATCCCCAGAAATGCCAGGACCCTAGCTGTTCTTAGCTCTGTGCCTCCCAAAGCTGCCAGGGCAGCTTTCTCCCTGGGGGATGTGGTTCTTTCCTGTCACAGTTCAAGCCATTGCATCAGCAATGATACACCTCAAGTAACAATGTTATTACTATATATGAAGAGGAGAGTCTTTTGTTATTATTATTATTATTATTATTTTTTTTTTTTTTACTTTTTTCACTATTATTTAATGGCATACTTTGAAGTGTTTACTCCTAGGTTTCTGAGATTTCCACAGTGGCTGCCTATTTTGCTATTTTTTTTTTTTAAATGTAAATATCACTTGTTGTGAGCTCTTGTGTACCCAACATGATTTGTACAGCCTATACAAATCTTTAAATCCTGATTGGCTTCTTACTTCTGTGTGCTTCAGACAAGTCACATCCCTAACCTTCAGGTCTCGTCAGTAAATGGAGAAAATACTACCTTCCTGAAGGTGAAGGAGAGCATTAAACAAAACACCATACGAAGCATTGTGCCTGTCCAGGACAAGGATCCACTAAGGGATGGTCAGATTGATTGACTGATTGACTGATTGATTTGGTAACAGGGTCTCACTATCAGCTCAGATTCATAGCGATCCTCCTGTCTCAGCCTCCCCAGCACTTGGGTTACGGGTGTGCACCATCACACCTGGTTTTGGTGGCGGCACAGCAGCATGGTATGCAGTACTGGGGATCCAACCCGGGTCATTACACTTGTCAGGCAGGAGCTTAAACCACTGAGCTATCTCCCCAACCCAGTATCCTCCTATTGAAGGAAAATTATCTTTTCTTCAATTTGAGCAGTATACCCAACATAGCCTTTTCCCATTAAAAAGGGTACATTCAGATAAACTTCTATATTTTGCAAGAAGCACTACACTTAGACAAACTTTTCATACCATGTAAGCAGTGCCTTCCCAGTGATTACATTTGGGGGAAGCACAGGAAGACCCAATTTCCATATTGAAATCTGGAAAGTTTTGAAGCTATGTGCAGTAACTGTAATGCCTTCCCATTTTGTTATTAAGCACTTGAATGCTGTATCAACCTGTCTGTAAGCCTTGGAGCTCATCTAGTTCAGCCTCCTTCAACCCATAGTGGAGTTGTAACTTCTCACCCACTTGAAGGTATGTGTGGCTAAATGATGGCTTTGCCCCAGAAAATGTCTGAATGGAGGTGAACTCATGGTGGAGGTATTTATTTATTTATTTATTTAGTGATACCGGAGATTGAACTCAAGACCTTGCACTTGCCAGACAAGTGCTTATTCTACTGAGCTATCTCCCCCACCCATGGTGAAGGCTTCAGAAGTCAGTGTAAATGTCACTCTGTCACCTTTGTATGTGCCCATCAGTGATGTTCCCATTGGAAGCTCTTCCGTTAGCCCATGTGACACCATGAGGAAAACACAAGGGAAAGCCCTGCAAATGCCCTCAATGACGTGAATCAATGATGCAGAATGAAGTTTTATCAAGTCAGTGAAATTTGGGAATTTCTTCGTTACTACAGTGTAACCTGTGTTGTCCTGACCACCACATACTTATTTAGAAAAGATAACCAAAGGACAAGAAAAACTCCAGTCAATGAAACAAACCATTCATAGATGACAGAAACCCCAAGTTTTTATTTCACAATGAGGCATAGGAGAATAAAGGACCTCTCTTGACCCCAGCATGTCCTCCAAGCTGGAGCCATTTTTCCCAAACCAGAGAGCCTATACATATCAGGGGGCCTTACTCCACTCAACTCACCACTCTGTGTCCAAGGTTTTGAATCCAGAATGACAGCACCTCCCTCTCAGGGCTTTCATGAGGACTTGATCCAGGTAGCACCTGTACTCACCGCCTGAGACTCCCAGTGCAGGCGCACACGCAGAGCCTTGACAAACATGTGCAGGAATCGGCCCAGCAGGAACGCCAGGCACAGCAGTGATGGCCAGTGGAACACCAGTGACTCGTACCTCCCTACAAACTGCAACAGAAGCAGGGCCCTGGGTGCACGTCAAGTAGGACAAGTTGAGGCTGCCAAGTGAATCTGGGGACACAAATCAGCCTGCCCAGCCAGCTCCCACCAAGGCCTACCTTCTTCCAGTCCTGAAGTCAACAGCATCCCTGCTCCCCAGCCCCACATGCATGGGAGGGCCAGCAGCCTTGCATGCAAGTCTTGGACCCCCATTCTATTTTACGTAGAGAGATTTTGTGTATTTTTTGTCTGATTAGGGAATTAAATGCTCCTTTTGAAAAATATCAGCGAGATACCAAGAGACAGAGGTTAAGTAAGCAACTGAGAGAGAGAAAGAAGAGGAGGAAGAGGAAGAAACAGAACAGAGAGGAAGCAAGAAGGGAAGAATGAAGAAAAGGAGGAAGGTAGGGAAAAAGGGAGGGAGGGAGGAACTAACCTATAATTGCCATAAGACTGAGAGCTGTTTGAGCTGAAGGAAAAGCAGCAGATCTCTCAAGGTAGTGTTCACAGTCTTTCTACATTATCAGTTTCATTTTGAAAATGCCTTTAAAAAATTCATTTTAAGACAAATAACATTGTGGCTAATCTTTCACAATGTACCACTTGCTTCACATTTCTAGTCACAGTTCTCTGCATGAGTAATCAGAGTCTGACGTTGTGAGGCTGGGGTACAGGACAGAGACGTGCTGAGAAGTGGGGGCTCCCATCTCCCCTTCACCCATTGTTCTCCCCACATGGTTATAAGTTCTTTGCAAGCCTTGGTTTTAATGCTATATCATAGCGCATGACTGGGATGAACCGAGCTTTATTGAAACTTCCCCTAAAAGTTGGCATTTTAGAGTCTCCTTAGTGTCTCATCTTTAAAATTATGTTTCCATGAAGACTTTTGAAAACAGGGGGGCAAATCTCATTTTCTTAGTCTGGTTCACTTCATGTGGTTTTTATTTTACTTTTTTTTCCTGAGGCCCATAGTGAAAGGATGAACCAGCTCCTGTCAACTCTGAAAAGGACAATGCATGGCCAAATTAGGAGTTCATGTAGCCTAATTCTTCCATTATAGAAAGAGAAACTGAGGTTACACAAAGCAGAAAGAAACAGGCTTTAGAGTCAGCCAGATTTGACCTCAACCTCCAACTCTGCAGCTTGCTATGAGTTATGTATATTTAGTACTCTTGGGCCATAACTGTCTCACTACAAAGTGGGCATGATGAATGTCCCTTCATGTTGGGGCTGCTGGGAGAGAACACTCTGTGCAAGGGGCTCCTGAAGAGCGTCAGGTGCTACGCAGATGGGAGCATCTTCAGTAGCTCCAGCTCCCCACTTTGCACACATGAGGAAACTGGGGCTCAGAGAGTGGTGGAGGCTTGCCCAAAGGCACACTGCTGCCTGGCCACAGCGTAGTAGTTAAGTAACCTAAGGAAAGGTCAGCAGGTACTTACCTGGCCATGGGGACACTGTGAGATTTGAAGAACAGTGACAGTAAACCTGCAGGAACAGAAACAGAGTTTGGAGCTCGAGTTTGGAGCTCTAGATCCCCTCCCAGCAGAAGTGGAAGCTGTGAAAACAGCCCAGGCCCTGCTGGCCCAGGCTTACCTCCCATTCCCTGCAGCCTTCGAGAGGGCCAGTGCCCTCCACAGCTGGGAACCCTGTTCACTACAAAGTAAGTGGACCCTGAGTTCATGTAACATGCCTGGATGCAGGACACGATCTCTGAATCCTCATGGGCAGAGGAAGAACATTTCTAGAGCTCTTGCTCCCTCTCTTCATCATTCAGGCGGGACACGGAAGGCAGGGAATGCATCCAGGGCCACACGGACACACTGGTAGAAGCAGTGCCTTGACCCGAGTCTTCTCACTCCACGGCCTAGGAAGGCTGTTCCTGCCTCTTCACAACTGCTCTGAAGTCACATGCCTCTGGACCTTATCCTTTTCAAAGCACTTTCCAGGTCAACTTCAAAGCTGGTCCTCATGCCACCACAATACCCAGCCACCCAGCAATTCCCACTGGCTCTTCTCCTGGGTGAGAGGGTGTCAGAGGCTCATGGAAAGGGTCACTCCACACTAACCCATTATACTTGCCATTGAAATTTCTAAGGAGCACATCACTGAAACTTTGAGATTGTAGCTCCTGGTATGTTGGTAGCTCTTGAGCCCCTGCTGGTCATTGGTCATCCCTGACAGACTGGGCCAAGTAACTTTCTGTCTAGTGGGAGCCATTGTCCACAATCAAACAATAGGTGAACATTTAAATTTTCAAATATATATTACAATGAAAGACACACTGCCATTGATCCTCCTGAAAACATCCTCCCATGCTTTAAAAACACTAATCCCATCATTCTTGCCACTTTCTGAAGCAGCTCTGGAAGTCATGTTTTGTGAGTGCCCTTAGTTGAGCTGCTGTGGCTGCCTATGTGTCCTGAATTAATTAAAAATATTCACCTTTTAGGTTCATTTTGACTTTGTGGAAGACCCAGAAGTCATATAGTGCCAGATCTGGTGAATAAGGTGGCCGAGGACACAACATACTGCTTTTTAATGATGACAGTCAGCAGAAATATTCACTGTATTTTTGATCAGACCTCATAATGACACGTATGAAAGAAAACATCCAGAACTGCTTCAGAAAGGAACAAAGAATCTCAGGTCAATTGGTGCAGCCTGTAATCCTAGCACTCAAGAGGCTGAGGCAGAATGATCACGGTTGAGTTTAAAGCCAGCCTAGATTACGTAGTGACACCTGCTTAAAAACAAAAAACAAAAAACAAAGAGCGAAGAATGATGGGATAAGTGTGAAAGGTGAAGGAGAGTATTTTGAGTTGAAATAATGACAGTGTGCTTTTTTTAACTATTTTTTTTGAGACAGGTTCTTACTATGTAATTCATATTGGCTTTGAACTCACTTATGTAGGAATCTTTCTGCTCAGCCTCCTGCATTTTGAGATTATGGGTGTGAGCCAGCACACCCAGCTTGTAATAAATTTTTAAAAATTACACATGCACCATGTATTGTGATCATACTTCATATAGTCTCGGAGGGCTGCAAGCATGTGCTAGACACTGTTGAGGTCTGGAGAGAGAAGAGGCCAGGCTGTCATAGCCCTGAACACCACGCAGAGACATATGAACTTTCTCTGAGGGTTCTGAGAGAATCCATGATAGTGTTAAGAGTAACTGTCAAAAATTTTCCTTCTTACCCCAATGGGACCCTCAGTAGTTTACAGAAATGAACTTTCCTAATACCTTCACTTTGGGGAATATTCTGTTTATGAACAGTCTCATGAGGCAGACAAAGTTGGCCTGACTTTTCAAGTGTTCCAAGAAGGGGCTACATTGGGACTGTGGACAAGCGGCCCCTACCCTCCCTGGGCTCAGTTCTGGGCATAGATGTCCTCAGGGGAAGGTCAGAGGTCACTGCCTACCCTTCTGTGTCCACTACAGCCCAAGGAGTTGAGGATGGAAGCAGGTAGCATCACTTACCACAGGAGGGAGTAGCTGAAGCCAAGGATGGAGCTGACCAGGCGGAACTCTGAAGAGAGGCAGGCAAAGAAGGGGAAGTAGGCCAGGCCGACTTCAATACCTCCCATCAGGAGCACGAAGGCTGAAGAGACAAGGCCAGGGAAGCTGTGAGTTCCCCTCCTCCCTGGTCTTGGAAGAAGTCCAGGAAGCTGACAGAGCTTCATGTTGACTGGAGCCAGGGACCTCAGGACCCAATGCAGTGACTGAAAAGCTCCGGTTCAGGCCAGAGAGGAATGCACCAAGGTCACTCCTTCCTTCGGCTTCAGGCCCCTTTATTCTGTGGCAGGCACTGGGCCTGCTATTGAGATCAAAAAGACTTACTCCTCACGCTTGATTAGCTCACAGCTGGACAGGAAGAGACAGACCCCAGAAGCGAGCAAGTCAAAATGGCTGAGAGTGAAGTGCCCCAAGTCGCCATTAGCAACACAGGCTGTGTGTTCACTCTCCCTGAATGGTAACAGTCCTACTGATGCTGCCACTAATTAGCTCTCAGATGTAGAGAAATCTAATCATGCAAGAAGACTTTCACTGTCTACTTTGAGCTGAGTTCTAGACCAGGCACTAAGCACAGAAGGGACAAGCCAGGTTAATATTTTGAGACAATGATAATCCAACAGGAAAGCCAGGTGGTTAAGACACCTGCAACAGGAGCATATTCCACCTGCCATGGCGACACAGAGAGCAAACTCCAGGGCAGGGGACCAGGGGAGTCTTCCAATAGGTGCTGACTGTCAACAAGACAAAGCAGTAAAGGCAGGAGTTTATAACATGGAGAGAAGTAGAGAGGGAAGGACCTTTCTCATTGGAAGGGCAGATGATGGGCTGTGGCTGGCCAGTGTTTGGGGGATGTGAGTGCTGAGGTCCAAGGTAGAGACCGAAAAGCAATTGCTGTGAGAAGAGCAGGCCCAGCATGTTTATCTCCATGAAGCCCCCTTTGTCCTTGCATATAAAAGCAGATCTAGCAGCTGGGAACATCTGCATGTCTAGGTGACAAGATGCACTGGATAGCAACATGTGAGCAAAGGAAGCAGAGGCAAGGTAAAAGAGCATCCAAAGGTCCAAGAACTAAAAGACTGTCCAATGTCTTGTAGGGACAGGAGGTCACAGGAAGAAGAATAAAATAGGATATCATTAAGCTTTATCAAAGAAATTAATAGGAAATCTTACTAAAGGCAGAGAGAGAGAGAGAGAGAGAGAGAGAGAGAGAGAGAGAGAGAGAGAGAGAG
>NW_004524797.1:144485-151772 GCF_000260255.1 Octodon degus | reverse complement strand
AACTTAAGACGTTACCAGGAAGAGTGGACAGGCAAAAAGGGATAGAGGCAGGAACGTGAAAGGCCAGGGTAGACAGCCTCTCACCCACATCTGATAAAATACAAAAAAGATAAGGATATAAGGAGATAAAGAGCAGCCACCTAAGTATTTTATTTAATACATAAAACACACATGTCCTTTTTACTTAATCATCAACTCTAAACCTAGAAAGCATTCCACGCACATACTTATCCATCACCAAGGGACAAGAAAAAAATCAGGTGGCCAGAAAGAATGTTTGTGCCCAGGTTAGGACCAAGGACAGCCAGAGAGCCAATCAGATGGTGACAACATCCCCGTGGCCACATGAGGGATGGGAGAAATCACTAGTCCTAAATAAAAAGGAGCTGAAGACAAAAATCCACAGGTATTCGCTTCTGATGCACCCTGCTCTTCCAGGGCAACTGTCTATCTTCTTTTTGTTTCATCTTTTCCCAAATAGAACATCTTCTCTTATTTTTAATTCTGCCTTTTTAATTCATTACTGAAGCTGGGAGTCCTGGCAGTTGCGTGTTTCAAACAAGGAACAGCGCGTCCATCCCACTTTGCTACAACAAACCCAAACACATTTTGAGATGTATCAGATATAAATATAAAATTTAATATTACAACAGTTCTTAAAAGCAGTAGGAGAAAATCTATGAGGCTTCAGCTTAGGCAAGGATTTTTTATATGACACCATAAAAATGACATATAAAAGAAAAACAGAATTAGGTTTTATTAAAATCAAAGATGTTAGTCTTTCAAAAGTCTGTTAAAAGGATGCAAGTTCAAGCCATAGATGAAAGAAGATATATACAACTCAATTCATATGCCTGATAATAGACTTATACCTAAAATATAAAGAAAAACTCCTTAAATATAACAAAAACACAGTTTTTGAAAATAGGTAAGTGATCTAAACTGGCCTTTCCCAAAGAATGTATAAGAAGAGCAAACAAGCAGATGAAAATATACTCAACATCATAGTCAGTATGAACATACAAAACAATACCATCACACACCCACCTAAAATTAAAGACTGATCCTATCGTGTGTTGGCAAGGATGCAGAAAATAAGTGGAACTCACGCTGATGATAAAGATCTAAAAGTGACACAATGACCTGGGGGAAGCAACCTGATTTTCTTTAAAAGTATTTTTTACTAGATGATCTGTAGGACCCAGAACTTCAATGCATGGGTATTTACCAAGAAAAGGGGAAGTAAAGATGCATATAAAGATGTACGCAAATGTCCACAGCAGCTTTCTTTGCAGTAGCTGACATGGGACTAAATTAGATGTCCTTGAAGAGATGATTGAATAAACAAACTGTGACAAATCCATATGGCGGAATGCCACTCAACAATAAAATGATAAATTCCTAACACATACTAAATATGCATGCAAAATTATGATGAGTAAAAGGAGCCAGATTTCTTTCTAAGAAGAAAAAGAAAACTGAGGACATTCTGTTTGATTTCATTTATATAAAATCTTGGAAAATGCAAACTACTCAGATCGGTGATTTCCTGGAGATAAGGTAAGGCAGGAGATGGCAGGAAACGAGAGATTACAGAAGGGAATAAAGAAACGTCTGAGGTTGGGCTACTTGAGATAGCTCAGCAGACTAAGCACCTGCTTAGGCAAGCCCAGGGACTAGGGTTCAATCCCTGGCACTACATGCTACACTGGTCCTGCCTCTAGGTGGGCTGAGTCAGCCAGTCTGAGCTGCATAGTGAGATCCTGTCTGTATCAAATACATTAAAAAACAAACAGAAAACTTAGCCATCTTGATTACCACAATGGTTACACAGGTATAAATTTTGTCAGCACATCTCACAATATACTTCTAGTGTATAGTGATATATAGTGATTTTAGATTTAATTTAGATTTTCTTAAAGACTAATGAGACATCGGTAAACATTTGATCACTTAGCCTTGTAGTCATGAGAGGGAACTGGGTCAGGTTGAGAACTCTGGAATTGTAGAAGAGATCACTGGCGCATTTCACAAGATTTACCCCTGATTCCAGAGAACCCTGTGGTCTCTAATAGCAAGCATTTCCATGGTGCCATTCCCAGCAGATGAGAGGTAGACTTAGTACCTTGGGCCCACTGCGGGACCTGCAGGGGCTGGTAACCTTCCAAGAACAAGAACATGACCTTACTGGCTGTGGCCCCAAAGGCAATTCCATAGGACCATCGGTTACTAAAAGTGCCCACGAAGTCCAGAGGCCTGTAGGCAACAGAAACAGCTTGTGAGGTCAGAAGACGACTATGAGACATCATTTCCAAGATCATTTTCAAAATAGCTTTCCCACCTGGAGAAGGAATTATGGGGTAGTGATCATTTTTATTGCAACTGAATTTTCTGAGGCCCCCTATGCTAGGTCTAGAGCTAGGCATGGATTCAAGGTACTGAAGTGAGGAAGACAAAATTCTTCCCCTGAAGGACCTCCACATTTAATAGGAGATGCAGCAAGGATGTTAGTAGCTATGACCCAAAGCAAAATGGGACAAGCCAGGTCCATAAGACAGCAATGGTATGATTTGACAAATCAAAGCCAAGGACATGCTCCACATAGATTGGGACAACCTGCCATATACCCAAATCTTCCCATGAGAATTCTTCCTTTCAGTATTCCTGAGGAGGGGCTGGGTATCATTTATGCTGACACCATGTGATTAAAGGTACTAATCCTATGCCACCCTAAAACGTTCCATTGACATGTAGAATACTTTAAATTAAAAAACATTTTTTAAAAAATCCAGCAGGAACAAGATCTCTCTGATCTTCGTGCTATCTCTGAAAAACAAAAGATGAAGCCAGGCATGGTAGCACACACCTATCATCCCAGCCTTCTGGGAGTCTAAGGCAGGAAGATTGCAAATTTGAGATTTCCTGGACAACAGTGAGCAAGACCCTGTCTCAAAATAAAAAATAAAGACTGGCTATGTACCTCTATGTGAAGACCTTAAATTCAATCCCCAATATTGAAAAAAGAAAAGCTCCCAAAGCCCATGAGATGAAATCCCATAGGAATATTGCCTTTCTAGTAGGGGGAAAATAACATTCTTGTAATGAAGCATGGGGAGTTGAGATTGAGAATTCTGCACAGATCTTACTAAAATAATTTATCCTCTAGTCTCTCCACATCATTTAATTACTTTTTTACAACTTTTTGTCTAGTTCAGTATGTACAGGTTTAACTTTAATACCATCTTTGGATTTTCATTTCTTTATGAGGATGTCTAGGTCATATAAAACTTGCAGTAAATACAGTTGAAAGATTTTCTCCTGCAGGCCTGTTTTATGTTGATTTAATTCTCAGGCCCAGTTTGAAAACCTGGCCTACGAGAGCAGAGGTGAAATTTTGCCTTCCCTCTATGAAGATGCCTTCCTGGCCAAGTGGCCTGGACTGTGGGTTGCCACCTAACTTGGGATGAGCCAGGCATAGGACTGGCCCTGTATTTTGGATTTATGATCCTGAGTGTGTGAGTCAGATGGCTGGTAAAGATCTGGTGTGTCAAATTACACCGACGCTGGATCAGAGTCAGCGCTAGAGGAAAGCCAATGTGATAGGGAATCATAGGTCCTAAGTCAGACAGCAGAAAGGAACATGGCAGCTTGGTGCAGGGGTGGAGGTGCTGCTAACATGGAGAGCAGAGAAAGAAAGAATTAGTCTCTCCTACAGGCTTATTTCTAGACAGCCAGTTCCCATGAGCCCATCTTTATTTCTGGGAAATATCAGCAATTCGATTAAAGAAAAACAATGTTTTCTTTCTTGCAAATAAGCGGAGTGGATACGCGTGTTTTTCTAACCAAGAGTATTTTATTCACGTCAGAGTTAGGAACTACATTTGGGAAAAGAGAAAGCTTTTCTAATCTAAAAAACCCAAATGAACATAGGGCCTTAGTGACCATGTGGATGGCCAAAGAGCAGGGCCTTGCAAGCAGGGAGTCCCGCTGGTCACAGCCATCTTCTTCTAGAAGGTTCGGCTCTAGGAAGCCTGCGTGATCACTCACTGCTGCTCAACTGCCTCAGCACTTCACCCATGCCCTGTGTCAGCACCTCCCTTCACCTCACCACACACTTAGGAGATGATAGATTCCACTGGGGTGGGACCTACACAGGACTTCAGGAAGAGTCTGTGCTTGGTGCAAGTTTATAGACATACACCTTGTCAAGTTGAACTGAATTCCAATCAGACCTCACCTATGTCAAGCACTATGTGAGACTCTTTAAGACAGAGATGGAAACCTCTATTCTGCTCATCATGGAGTCATTGTAAGTAGCCACTGAAGAAATATACAGCATCATGCTGAGATGATGAATTATTATTGGGTGAAGATGTTAAGCCAAAATTACTAAGAGAAGCAAGAATTCTCATGGGAAAGTGGTCAGGGAGCAAATCGAATATGTCACAATCAACTTAATTCAAAGAAGTTTAACGTAATTGATACAGAGTTCCTACTTCTTTCCAAGTTATGCACTAGTCCCTGCATGCTGAATACCCAGGCTGGAGTCTTAAGATCTTTTTTCAACTACCTCAGTCTTTTTTCCTTGCCTTGACCAGTGCCAGTCCTAGTATCCTGGCTTTGTCTCCCTTCTCCAGAACCAAAGGCTGAGATCTCAGAATATCCACAGCTTGAACATGTCATGACACTGGAAGAATCAGACTGTCAAACCAATCTGGTTAAAATTCTTGTCGCTTATAGGTTGGTGGTCTTGGGCCAGTTTTCGACTTCAGTGGACCTGAGTTTTTTCATCCACTGTATAAGGATAAGAACTCACATTGTGCAAGTGAGTTCTGCATTGGCAAGAGGGTTTATAAAGCTAATGCATGAGAGGCAGATGTCTTGGGATCTAGGCCATAGATGTGTGCAATAAATAACTTTGTGATGGTGACAGTGATAATGATGATCATGAGGAGAGTGATGGTGATAGGGTAATGAGGCAGATTAATTAGAACTCAAGAATAAGTATGATGAAGGGTGCAGAGATTCTAAATATGGAACTAGAAGGACTCTGAAACTCCCCTGGCCCAGCAGGACTTGGTGCCCAGCTCTTGGTGCCATCCCAACAGGAAGCTTTTTTCCAGGAGTCATGGGAACGGTCTTCCTCCCATTTCCTGAGGTGGCCACAGTCCTGAGTGGGGAAAGGCCCTTTTCATAGTGGCCTGACTCTCTGTAAGGGCTTCATTCACCTCAGGGCAGTTCCAGGTGCTGAGGGTTGCAATGGCTTGGAAGCCCATTCTGCCTTCTCAGAGCTTTGTCTGGATTGAGGAGGGGATGGGCAGGGCTGCACACAGTTGGGAAAAGCTACATGGTTTTCTGATTGGCAGTGGCCCTAACCACAGGGTACCCCAGGCTGTAGGGACTGATCCTGACTCAACTCACATGATGATTCCAAAGTGGTTTCCCAGGAGGTAGGTGGTATCATCTCTCTGTCTATGGTGCTCTCGCCTTTGAAGGAAGGACAAGACCAAAATGATGAGAAACTGTAAGAGAAGAGGAACAAGTTAGTGGGCTGTTTATTCTCAGCCTGGCCCTCACAGAAAGAGAATGTGTAGGTGAGAAGAATGCTCAGGATGGGACGAGGGAGATAGCTCAGTAGAATAAGCACTTCCCTGGCAAGCACAGGGCCCTGAGTTCAATCCCTAGTTCTGCAAAAAAAAAAAAAAAAAAAAGAATGCTCAGGATGTCTGAGACATCTCCAGTTCAGGATCATGGACTGGCTACATACATGTGAGCTGTCAGAACTTTTTTCTTTTTTTTTGGTATTGGGAATTGAACTCAGAACCTTGCACTTGCCAGGCAAGTGCTGTGCCACTGAGCTGTATCCTTGATACTGCCAGAATGTTTTGCATCAAGGTTTCCTTTGTGTTACCCTGATCAGGTTCAAATCAAACCTTTCCCACATCCCAGAAGGGACTCCTAACTTCCCTGAACCTCGGTTTCCTCATCTATGAAAAGATAGTAATATCTGTTAGGCTGCAAATCTTTCTCTGCTGTGTTCCTGTAGATTCAGCTGTGTTCTCATGCCCTTGATAGACTTTCCTTTTATCAGAAGGTTTTTGAGATCTGTCTACAACTGCTGTCTTCATCTCTTGGCCTCTCATTCATTCTTTTACTCTTTTAATCTGGTCTTGATGCTATTACTCCATTGAAGCTGCTGTGCCCAGCGTCACTACCAACAGTCTCACTGCTCACTCCAGTTACACTTTAAGCCCAAATCAGCGTGGTCTCTCAGCAGCCTGCCTCTGTGGTGACCACTTCCAGCTCCCAGAGCGCTCTGCCCCTGGTTTCCATCTGCCTTTCCTCCATTTCCATTCAGTTTCATTTGCTGCATCCTTTTCCAGCTCCTAGAGTTAGGGCTTCTCCTGGCTCCATCCAAGGGACACTTTTCTTTGTACCTGATCTTCTTCTCCTCATTGGCCTCATCTATGTCCATGCTTTTAATGATCCTTAACACATAGAAGACTCACCAGCCTGTGTCTCCACTCCAGCTCCTTCGCACAGGAGTGGGACTGTACAACTACACAATTGGCATTTCTTTCTGGCATGTTAAAAGCTTTTCAAGTTCAGTATGTCTTAAAGGAAGCTCATAATTTTCCCCACGGCCCTATTTCTTCATTGATCCCAAACCAGGGTCTCTTCTAATTTTTTGTAACTAGTGAATTGCAGGCACCATCTTTCTTGTTGTGTAGGAGCCTAGAACCATCCTCAGCCTCTGCCTCTCCTTAACCATCCCATCCAACCCACTATGAACTCCTACTGTTTTGCTTCTTGACTCCTGTCATTTAGAATGCGCTAGAGCCAGCTCTCCCCAGGCCCTTGTGACAGTCTCCTAGTTGGCCTTCCAGCCCTTCCCTTGCTCTTCTCCAGCCTGATCTCTACATTGAGCAAGAGTGAATTTTCAAATACACAGATCTGATCACACTACCTTCATGCTAAAAGCACTTCAATTACTTTCCATTGTACCTAGAAAGAAGACAAAATCCAGCACAGAGCCCCACAGAGCTCTTCTTGGACTGGGTCTCCTGCCTTCCTAGACTTGCCACATCAGCCATCCTGGCCTCTCCAATTCCCTGCACCCCCATGTCTCCTCCTTCCACAGGAGTTTTGCAAGGCTCTCTCCTCTGCCTCAGATGTTCTTTACTACAACTTACAGCAGACTTTGGCTCTATCTCTCTACTTTCTCAAAAAGTTCTTTCTTTCTTTCTTTCTTTCTTTCTTTCTTTCTTTCTTTCTTTCTTTCTTTCT
>NW_004524797.1:140946-144385 GCF_000260255.1 Octodon degus | reverse complement strand
TTTCTTTCTTTCTTTCTTTCTTTCTTTCTTTTCCTTCCTTCCTTCCTTCCTTCCTTCCTTCCTTCCTTCCTTCCTTCCTTCCTTTCTTTGACTCCCTTACAAGACAGTAACCTTATTAGGCCCTTAAAGTCTTTCTTCTGCCTATACATTTGGTGGACAATGCAAGAAATTTGAGCCAAGGTTTAGAAGCAACCTCAGCTGGGTCTCTCCCTGACAGACCCAGGTATCTTCGGGAGCCCGTGTGGCACAGCTGCCCAGTTTCTCTCTCCTCCTATTTTGCTAGTATGTAGATGTGCCCCAAGTCACATGTGCTCATAGGGCAGGACACCAGGGGCTGGCTGGACCTAGGGTGGGGCATGTGGTACTGGGATTAAGGGTGCGTGGCACAAAACTAGTCTACTGGTTGACTTAGCATAGATCTGGGTATGGATAATGGGAAGGCCAATCCTGAGGGTGGGTGGCACACCTGAAAAGCTGGTAGCCTAGATGGGATGAAATGGAAAGGGAGGCTCGCTGCTCGCTGCCTCCTCCCTGCTCTTCATGGACTTTTCTCCTTGGTAGCACCACTCTGCCATGCAGCACTGCTGGAAGCAGCTGGCTATGGACTGAAATCTCCAGACTGTGAGCTGAAGGAAACCTTTCCTCTTTTATCTTGGGGGTGTTTGGTATTTGGTCCCAGCAACAAGAAAAGTAACTAAGATACTTCCCCTCCCTTTACTTACTGATGGGATAAGGGAGTAATGCAGAAAGAGCTCCTTGTCCACTGAACTGGTGCAGGTGACATTTAGCAGCCTCGTGCTGAAAGAAATGGAAAAAAAAAATCACATTTATATAATCAGTCACAGCTGGGTGTAGCGGCGCATACCTGTGATCTCAGCACTTAGGAAGCTGAGACGGAACTATCACTGTGAGCTCAAGACCAGCCTGAACTACATAGCGAGACACTATCTCAAAAAACAAACAAACAAACAAACAAACAACAACAACAACAAAAAACAGCAACAACTATGTGTAATCAGTTACTGCTATGGTCATTGTCTCTTCAGTCTTGGATGTTACTGTTAGGAGAGTTGTCTTAAAGCCCACCAGGACAAAATGATCTTTTCAGCCTTGTTTTCTCTGCCAGGGCTGCTTACCTATTGCGTGTCTTCCTCAAATGGATTAATTATTTTTTTACATTTCTTTTTCCAGCTCTATTATTTACCCAGCTTCCTTGATAAATGGAACTAACTTCTTCATTTTTTTCTTTTTAAAATTAGTACATGTTTGTAGTACATGCAGTTTGTAATCATCTTGGGGAGAGAGTACACATGCATAATACAGCCTGGTTGTTTTTTAAAAATCCCTTTCCCTTTCCCTTTCACCTCCCTCCCTCCCTCCATCCTCTAAACCTACTTTTTCTATTTTTGTCCTTGTTGATATTGCTAATCTTATCTCATGTTTATGTCATACAATCTTTACATCAACTGTGGTTCTTAGGTTCCTGTACGTGGCATGTCTTCCTTATTCTATCCTCTCTCCTCTTCCTCATGTTTTGATGACATAGGTAGAAGCAGATTGAAGTTCTGTAGGCCCCAAAGCTTATGTAATTTAGCAGCTCCCTTTAAGTAAAACCACAAAAATATTAATTTTTTATAATTTAAGGAAACCATATGATGTATGGCTTAACGGGGGTACCTCTCACCCTTCCAGAGCTTTGGAAAGGTCTTGCGTGAGTGACGGGTTCTCACACTGAGGCCTCAGTAGCTTCACAGGAAACTGGTCTGTGGGCAAGCCTTTCCCTAGCCAGGGTCAGGATGTGCCAGCTGGGCTGCGGGTGGGGAGAGGCGATCACACTGCACCCTGCAGACCTTGTCCACTCCACTCCTGTCCTCTGTGGGACAGGGCTGGCAGGGCCTCATGTTTGAAACAGGTGGCAGTAGTTTTGTGGCTTCTGTTTGGAAGAGATCCTCTCCCTTCTGGGGCTTCTACACACTTTGTTCTCCCCATTCTGACCTCTACACCATCACCACAGCCCAGTCTACACACTTCCAGATCTTTGCACCTACTGTTCCTGACACCCCCGGCATCTGTGTGGCCAGCTGCTGGGATTCCTTCCCTGACCAATGACCACTACTCTCTCAGAAGTCTCAAGGAAGAGCATTCCTCTGAGCAGTCCAGGAGCATGACACACTTCCCTGTAATTCTTCAGAATGCCAGTGCCCCATGATTAAGTCCAAACCTTAAAAGACCTGGTACATCCAGTCAGTGACAGGTTAGAGACAGGTGAGACTCAAGTTGTTAGAACTGTAATAGGACTAAAAAGTCTGCTCTCAGGAAAGGAAACTAAACTCATGCTCAATATAACTCATGCCATATACAATGGTAGGAAAGAAGAAAGGAATAAAGGAAGGAAGACCACAGCCACATTTGCATACCAGAAGGGACTCTACCAGGGCCACAGAAACTAACAGACAATCCTGAGCAATGAGGAGCAACTGGAACTGGACCTGGGTCAAAGACAAAAAGCACCACTCAGCACAGCCACGGGTTTTTGGACCATGCAGGAAGTACTCTATGCCCATAGTACAGGAAGCAGAGAAGAATGGTGCCCAAATAGCACACACAGAAGGTGAGCCGGGGTCTTATAAACTCAGCAAGAACACAGGCTGTTTTTGCCCAAGTCCTATTTCCTTGCTTACTGTCCAGGGGCAGTGAGGGTTATGTCTTCAGGGAGTAGAATACATGGGGCACAGAGAGGCAGGAAGCACTGGTAGGCATCAGGAGACTGGGTAACCAGGGCCAGGTGCTGTGGAATCTCATATCACTTTTAAGCAAACATGGGGTCAGACTAACACTGCTTTTTAAAAATTTAATCAAGAGCCTTCCTTCCTTTCTTTCCATATCTTCCTCTTCTTTCCTCCCTCCTTTCCTTTTTCATACTATGTTTTTTTCTTTCTTCTCTCCCTGCCCCTATTCTTTTGTGCTGAGATTCTAGGCATGGGCAGCTACATCCCAGCTTCCCAGACCACTTCATTTGTCTTACTTTGTATTAGGGAGGGTCTCACTAACTCCAGCCTGGCCCCTCACCCTTCATAATAGCCCTAATGACAGACTTTCACAGCCAAGCCTGGCCCGCCCACCCTCTCTCCTTCTTTCCCTCAGTCCTTTAGCTTTGTTTTCTGTTTACTCTGCATGCCCAGCTTCCTGTGCCCTGCCTCCTGCTCCACCAAGGAGATTCCGCCTAGTGAACTCTGAACTATGTCCCCAGCCATTTGTTTTCCATCTATTTGTAAATCTAGGTCTGCACTCTTTTGCTCTTACTCATGCACCCAGCTTTACTGGAGATGGAGTCTGGGGGGCATGCTTCCCTGGGCTGCATTCCCCAGCCAGCTTTCTTCTTTTCTGCCCATCACTTTATCTTATCTCATCTCATCTCATCTCATCTCATCTCATCTCA
>NW_004524797.1:124578-140720 GCF_000260255.1 Octodon degus | reverse complement strand
CTTTCTTTTCCCCTCCTTTTCTTTTCTTTTTTTTTTTGTCTTTCTTTCTGAAGTTCAGGCTGATCTTGGATTCGGTATAGAGCCCAGGCTGGCCTCACATTTGCTTTATCCTCCTGGCTCAGCCTCCAGAGTGCTGGGGTGGCACATGTGTGCCACCACACTATATACTTTCTGTCTGTCTTTTTTTAAAAATAATTTTATTGAGAAACAAATAGCAATGGGACAGTTTCACAACTGATTATGAGCACAGTTTCAATAATTAATACACTGCATTTTGGTCTTAGTGGTTATTTATTGTACAAGATGCAGCCATGGTATCCTGTCCAGAGACACTATTAGAACAAATCTCTGTATTCATTGAATTAAGAGAATGCAACTCTATATCTATCCTAACTATTTTGAATATACAGATACCAAATGATCGTTCATTTGTGTTCCCCTTTTTTGTTTAGTTTTGTCAGAGAAGGGCATTCCACTGTCATTTAAATATTATAGGTGCATGAACTGGGTTTTGCACCACCACACCTGAGTCATTCTGGGATTTTGGAGACAGGGTCTCACTACATTTTGCAGGGTGGCCTTGAACTGGTGATATTCCTGCTGCACCTCCAAAATAGCTGTGAATTATTGTGGGACTGTCCTGCTTCAAGGTTGTATATAGTTAGTTTTTTGGACTTATGTGTATACATAAGAAGTATATAATTCTTTATGCCTATTTTTAAAATATATTCTAACTTTTAAATTTTTTTTATCATATTCTATAGGGATTTAAAGTTCAACATATCAATACTTGATGAAAATACCTGTTCCTTATTATGCCTAAGATGTTTGATATTCAGACAGATAGTGAGGTTAAGCTTAACAACCTAAGTTGTATGGTAATAACAATAAGCTTGTCTTCTGGATGGCTAACAACCTAAGTTTGCAGACCAAATTAGAGAAAAAGGAGGGCTACAAGGAAAGCCAACTTTTTGGCCCTAGCCTTCCAAGGTCAATTAAGACTCAGGACATATGAGAACTTGTACTGTTACATCATGTAACTTGGTAGTGTACCAAATTTTCTGATCAAGGAGATTATGGGGCCAAAGAGGAAAGTGATCGATGATGTAGAGTGTGCCTAAGGAGAGTCACATGGAGAGAAAACATCCTCTCAGACTTTCACAGAGAGTACACTGGCCAAGCAATGGCCGTGACTCATCCACATGGCTGACACTGACAAAGGTTCTACAATCTGAGGTACAAGATCTCAGGATAAAACCTGAGGGGATTTCACTGACCTTATCAGACCCAAAAGCTACAACTCTTGTTGCATAGGTCCTGCTTTACCTCGGTCTTAAACATCCAGCAGGAAAGTATAAAAACGAAATATAAGAAGTAAAGCCATGCTGTTATGTTGAGCTATAGGGGACTCAGGTCAACAATTTCTGACATTGCCAGTCAAGTGGAAGACCCAATACTATTATGGATTACTGGACTCTTTTAGAATATTTTGCTGAGTTAACACACCTATAATATTCAAATAATGGAACTTAATCAAAAAAGGGGATACAGATGAATGTCCATTTTGTATCTGTGTATTCAAAGTGGTTAGGATAGATATATAGTTACATTCTCTTAATGAACAGAGGGATTTGTTCTAATGTTGTTTGTAAATAGAACATCATGTCCACATCTTGTACAGCAGTTAACCACTAGGAAGAATGTATGCAATGTGTTAATTATTGAAACTGTCCTACCAGTTTGATTTGAAACTGTCTCATTGCTATTTGTTTCTCAATAAAATTATGAAAAAAAGTAGCTGTGATTGCTAGCATAGGCCAAGGTACTGGGTTGGCATGTGTTTTAATGGGAGGGGATTTTCTTTTCTTTCTTTTTTTTTTGTTTTAGTGCTTTTTTTGGTTTGTTTCGGTTGCATTGCATATTTCTCATTGCACATGCCTCAGAATTTCTGTAAAACTACTATTTTATTTTTTTTATGTTTTTTGGGGGAGGAAAGGGTCTTTTCTGAGACAGGCACAGGTTCTCTGTATAGTCCAGGCCCAGGCTACCAGCCCGCTGGCCTAGAACTTTGAGTGATCTTCCTGCCTAATTACAGCTATATGCCAACACACTCAGCCCCAATTACTTTTTGAAAACATGGACTTTGTTCTAATGTTGTTAACGCTATAAAACATCAAAAAGCTTTCTTCTTCCAGGCAGAATTTCTGATGCTGATTAACTAATGCATAAACTGGATCATTCTGTTACTTACAGATTGACAAAGAGAAATAATCATAAGTTCCAGGGCAGGCAGGCTGCAGGGTTGGCTTGTTGTTTGTTTGTGTTTGGGGGTTCCTGAGACAGGGTCTCTCTCTGCAATCCAGGCTGGCTTTGCACTCACTGTGGAGCCCAGGCTGGCGTCAAACTCCTGGGAACCTTCCTGCCTCAACTCCCTAGTGCTGGGATGACATGTGCCACCATGCCTGGCTCAAAAGTTGAAATTTGAAGTTAGAATCTGAAAAGTATGATAAGCTTCACAGTGCTGGGTTGGTGTGAGGTCTGGAGTTGGTCCTAGGTTTGTGTCCTACTTCTGCTGTTTTCTATCTACTCCCCCTCACCCCATTTGTTTTGGCTGATAGTTTGCCTTTGGTGGGCTTCAGGCTGCATATCCATAGAGATAACCCTAACCCAGCCCCGAGAACATCTCTACCATGGCTTCCAGCTGCCTCTGGTCTCTGGTCCAGCAGGTGAAGTCATTTCTCTTGCTCGTGGCTTTTGCTTTGTTTTGTTTTGGTTTGGTTTAGATGCGTGTTTGTGATGTTGAAAGCAAAAGTGAAGAGAGTGGGGAGAAACTGGCTCTGCACAGTAAGCTTCGGGCGAGTAAAATAACATTAAGATTTCCTGTGCCAGGATATAGAAACACATCTAATTCTTTCTGATGGGTGGCCCTGCTGGGCAGATTCTCTGTGGGGCCCATTTCCTCTGCAGAAGGGTTGAGTTGGGAGGTAATCTCTTAGTAACAAGTGAGCTCAAGGAAGGTCCACAGGTGCTCCCTAGATAGGGGAACCAGAGGCACCAGATCTGGGCCCCATTAACCTCTAACTCCAGTGCTCACTGTAGTAAACAGATGGCATAAGAAAGGCCGTGAGATCCATTTCCCATTCTACCTCCTGTCAGGACCCAGGGCTGCCTGGATGGATGGGATGAAGCTAGAGGGCAGTGGCCCAGCCATCCCTCTAATTGTAGAGATCTGCACAACACTGAGAATGGTACAAATGTGTCCGTGACACAGTTAGGTAAAAATAATATAAAATAAAAGAATAAGAAGTGAGTTGTGAGGAGTAGCCACCCCTGGATGGAGCTGGATGCCATTCTACTTTCTTCTTTATGTTTTTCTGAATCTTCCAGGTACAGTACAGCAGGGATGTATCACTTGACAATTGTGTATCTAGCCTCAATGTAAAGCATCATCTAGCACAAAGTAGGTGGTAATAAACAGGTGGAGTGAGTGAGTGGGTTGCTTTTGCAATGAAGAGAAGACTGGATGTTGTCCCAAAGCAAGAGGACGCTGTTCTGAAGGGAAGACAACCATGAAACCAGCATTAAGCAAAAGCACACAGAGTTTGTTCCATGATAGGGCCAAGCTGACAGATTCGTCATTAAGGTAAAGAAACTGAAAGAGCCCTGTTGTCCTGTCTGAACACCAATATTAATCTAGAGCACGGCTATCCTTCCTCCCATCTCACTTCCCCAACACCGGGGCAGATTGTCCGCCGGGGCTATTGGCGTGGTCTCCCACAACCTTCCTACTGCCTTGGTCCTAACATGATCACTGTATGGGAATAAGTCAGGTATAGGAGACTCACTTGTCACTCCACTGATTGACATCACTTCATTGTGTGTCACTAGGTTGTAGGCACTCTGTATTATTTAATTTAATCTTTAAGAATCTTATGGGGTGATTTCTTAGGCCCCATTTAAAGTGAGAACCTGAGGCCAGGAGAATTCTGATGCCTTGCCAAAAAGAAGGGAACGCTGGCACCAGGGTTTCCTGTGAGCACCTGCCTGTCCTCCCAGCTGCAAGTTGCTCTGTTCCTAGCTCTCAGCCTTTAGACTTCCCTGTCACAGATCCCCACTTTCTTTTAGCACTGAACACATAGAGGTTTGTTAAATTCTGTGGAAATCTCCGTCAGGAAGCTTTGGTCCACAGGGGATTGGGAATCAGCAGCTACCCTGCAGCTGGGGATTCTTCCAGGTCCTCCTTAGTGGTCTCAGTGGGCAGAGCGCTGGCCACCTGGAGGCCGGCAGATGGGATGGCTCCTGCTGCTCAGGGAAAGAAGTCCAGAGTGAGAAAGGTGCATGCTGGGTGCACCTGCATGTGTGTGTGTGCCCACGTGATGCCTCAGCAGGGCAGCAGCTTGTGTGCTGGGAAGTCTGCTTCCGCAAGAGCACAGGAAGCTGCAGAATCCCACCTTGGGACTCTGAGGTAGCCACAGCAGTGCACTGAGGCTGGCTTGGGCCAGCCTGTAAGAACCAATGGACACTATCAGGAATTTGCAAGGTAGGTATTAAACAACACAACTGCAAAACACTGAATTATATCAAATTGTTATTCCATTATAGTAAAAACAAAAGAAATAAAAGCTCCAAATTCTTTACTTCCTAATTATTTGACTACCATGTGCCAGTATCTATGTTCTTGAGGCTCTGTGTATTGGCTGTCTCTCTCTGAAAGGTGGAAACTCAGGGACATGAGTCACCAGAGGACTAACTCCATCATGAGAATCTGTGATAATTACAGATCAGGGTCCAGTGTATTATTCTGTACACTGCCTACCCAGTGACAGAAAATTTCCACAGTGCAGATGTTATGTTTACGCCTGTTACATTATAAACAAAACAAAACAAAAAAAACCCTAAAGAATGTTATTCCAGGATTCAAATATGCTTGTCCCCTTCAGCAAAAAAGTTTTTACCAAATGATGAACAAGTGGAATTCTATCATCTTACTTGGTTATTTCAAACTTTCTTACTCATTAGTGTAAATAAAAATATCGAACAACATTTGGGTCGAAACTGTGCTCATTGACCAGTCATGGGTTGGTCACAGAAACTGGGGCTGAGCAGAGGATAGGGAAAGCATTGCGTGGGAATCAACTAGCTACATAGGATTTGTGACAAGGGACAACATGTATTTTGTTGTTATTTGCAGATTGTGCACAATATCTGTTACAGTAACATAATGTATGACCAGTTATGACCGATGAAGGTACAAGTCTATGCCTCTTTTCCCTGTGGGAGCCAGATGTTAGACATTTCCCAGCATGCCCCTGGCGGTTGTGGCCTTGGTCTTGGGCATGGCTTGGGATAAGGAGGATGATTCAGCTTGGAGCACAGAGGTAAATATTAACTACGTGTTAGGAGGCAGGGAGCTGAGAGTGCAGGGCGCAGCGCTCATCCTCCCTCTGCGCCTTAGCCTCCCCTCTTCTCCCTCCGCTGTAAAAGGAGCAGCTTGGGCCAGATTGGTGTTTGTCACATTTTTGACAAGCAATGTTTGTATGTGTAACACACAGTTTTAACTATGACTTGGTTCAGATGTGTTTACGTGTATGTATGTGTGTAAAATAAATTTTTGTAACACAGTGCCTTGACTCGGCATGGCACCCTCTGGCATTTCCATTTTCCATTTGCTTTTATTCATTTCTGTTCTGTCCCAGCCCATTTTGTAAAATGGTGGCTAGAACAACTACATTAACTCGACAGCCCACTAATGGTGGTGAGCTGTCTGGAACACACACACACACACACACACACACACACACACACACACACACACAGAGCAAGCCTGACTGTCAGATGATTGTCTGCTAGGTCATCCACTTCTGAGGGCCTCAGATGACGACACGTACAGCAAGTGTGTGTCTCTGTGCCGCAGGTTCCTAGTCTTGTCCAGGGTTGCACACGGCCAGTGAGGTTCTCTGGAAGGTAAACCACAGACTGTCTCATCCCCCTCTTCCAGGGGCTGGGACACAGCTTCCTGGTTCTGCTTCCTGACCTAAGGCTGCCCATGTCCTCCCTCAAAAACACGATCCCCTCTCCTCGGTCCTCTCCAGCACTCGTCACTTCTACATGCTACAAGTAAATATTGCTACATCTGATTGCTCACTGGCATTTTTCAAAAGCCAGAAGCAATCCCGGCATGGTGGCATATACCTGCGATAGCAGTAGTCTACAGCCTGAGGCAGAAGGATCATGAGTTGGAGGTCACCCAGGGCTATACAGCTAGCACAAGGCAGGCATAAATAATATAGTGAGATCCTACCTCAAAAAGTAAATAAATAAACAAACCAGAGGCATGTTTCACTCAACTTTGAACTTCAAGCATCCTTCAGCCCTATCCCAGGCTTCTGACTTGAGACAGAGAACATTGAAAATCTAATCAAGTACTTGACGAACAAATATGGAAGGGAAAGGAGGGAGGAAAGAAGGAAGGAAGGAAGCGAATGAGGGAGGGAGGGAGGGAAAGAGGAAGGAAAGAAAGAAGGGATGGAGGGAGGAAAGAATGAAGGAAGAAAGGATGGAGGGAGGAAGAGAAAGGAGAGAGGAGAGAAGCCCTATACTGTGTGCCCTGGGCACACTTGTGGCCAAGTCACACCCTGTCCACCCAGATGGGAAGAATTTCATCCACTTCTGCTCACACAGCCTTGGAGATTCCAGGCTCTGCAATCCTACCCCATGTGAGTCTGGGACACCTGACATTCTCCCTGGCCTCCTCCTACTGTGGCGGCCGGGAAGCCCCATTTGGACCCATCCTACCTCCCAAGGCAGACTCTTCCTGTCACAGACACCTTGGGGTCCATTGGGAAGGGGCTGGCTATGGAGCTGGGCAGGGCTGAGGCTAGGCCACCATGCAGTGTCTGTGACCGGTGGGCCTCCCTCTCCAGGCCTTGCTCTTCTGCTGGAGACAGACCTGCTGCCTGCCTCCCAAGGTGTTGTGAGGAGTCAGTGCAATAAGTCAAGTGCCTGCACTGCTGTCCTGGGTGGAAAGAGCCAAGCTTCCTTCCCCACCGCTCTCTTGCTTTTGGACAGCTCTGACTAATACAGGGCTTTCCTTCTGCAGAGCCACGAGGGCTCCTCAGGCCCCAGACTGTGTACTGTTCTGTCCCCAGGGTGTTTGCAGCCCTTCTACAGGCCACATGGCAGCCACCTCTGCTCCTCCTCGCAGATCTGCCTTCCAGTGTGTGTCAGGGTCAGCAGGGCTGGGGATGCCACCTGCTCCCCTTCCCTGGGCACCTGATCATGTTGTGGATTGCAGTTTCTCACCTGGTTTACCAGCAGCCAGAGCACCTGTCATATCTGGCCCCAGGACCAGCCTCACACTTCTGTGCTGCTGGAGGGTGGCCCAGAGCAGCAGGCCCTTGCCCAGAATGGCACAGGTACCATCCCAAGCCACCAGATGCCTCTAGTGCAGAGACCAGGACACTGTACTGAATCCATCCTAGCCCTGTAGCTAAGTGCTCAGGGGACCTTAGTCTCAGTTTGGTGGCTGGTGAATTGGGAGAGACAGACCACGTGGCACATGGCCTACCATCACAGCAGCCAGCCCACTGGAACTGTCTGCTTGTGGATCTGTCCCTCACCAGAGGAGGGTCCGTCCCTGAGGCTGGGATCCTTCTCATTCCTCCCCAGGTTCCCAGCTCTGCACCCCAGCCCCACCTAGCAACAACAAGGGCCCACTGCTGCTTCCTAAACCAGTGGATAAGAAGCTACGTTCCCTCTAGGCCCTGCCTTGTGCTGTGTGTGCAAGGTTGTGTGTTTATCAGCTAACGCCATCCTCACAACAGCTCTGCTCTAAGGTGAGAAGACTGAGGCACCAAAATAAAACCTGGTCCAAGCTCCCACAATTAGCAAGTGAGAGGGCCAGGCATTGAACTCTGAGAGTCCACTGTTTTTCAACTTCCAGCTCCTAAGGCAAGGGTAGCCCGAGATTGCTCATACCAAAGATGAGAGAGGGGCCGTGGAGATGGCTCAGTGGAATAAGCCCTTCCCTGGCAAGCGCAAGGGCCTGAGTTCAATTCCCGGTTCCACCAAAAAAAAAAAAAAAAAAAAAGATGAGAGAATGCCAGGGCTCACTGGGGCTTGAGAGGGAACTTGTGTGCCATTTGCATGTAGCTGTAAGAGTTCTAGGGGAGAATAAATGCTTTTCAACAATGAAATCCATGAGGAAATGGTGGTAGGGGAAGGGAGGAGTGGAGTGCCATGAGACAAGATTGAGTACCTGTTGACAGTCGTTGGAGCTAGGTATGTGACTCTCTTCCTTTGTATGAATTTTCTGTAATGAAAATTTTAGTTTTCTAAATAAAATAAAATGAAGCCTAGATAGGCCACAGCCTTCTCAGCCATCTTCTCTGTTCTCTTTTCAGCTCCCTGTTTCCTCGTTAGGTTCACCTCAGTCTCCCTGACAGTTTTATGTATTTATTTTACTTTATTTTTATTTTTTATTTTTTGGCAGAACCAGGGATTGAACTCAGGCCCTTGTGTTCCCCAGGCAAACATTTATTCTACTGAGCTATCTCTCCGGCCCCTTCCTGACACTTTTATGTGACTTTCTCTTCTTGCCTTTCTCTTTGTCTCTGTGTCTGTCATTTCTCTACCTCTGAGGAGCAGGGCAAAGAATATAGCAACAGGCAAGCATACACATCCTGTGCTTGTTCCCCTTTGCGTCATTTCCTCCCCAGGCCTCTCTCTCTGTTCTTTTCTCCTAGCTTCTCCTAGCCTTTTCTCCTAGCCTTCACTCCATCCATCCTGAGCTCATGTACGGCTGGGCGTGGCCAGCTCCTGGCTGGCGCCCTGCATCAAAGATGTGCGTGGGGTGTTTCCATGCAAGTCTGAGAAACTCAGAGAATAAGAACATTTGAAAAGTTGGTGCTAGAAGAAGACGAAAGTACGTTCTTTTCCTCCCCACCTGTTGTAATTTGAATCTTAAATGTCCCCCAAAGGCCGGTGAGAGAGCTCAGCAGCTAAGTGCCTGCGTGTAAGAGCTGCATAGTGAGACCGGCGTATCAAGTACATTAACAAAAAATTCCCCTAAAAGCTCACACGCTGAGGCTCGGTCTCCACCTCGTGGCACTATTGGGAGTTGGAGCCTAACTGAAGGAAGTAGGTCCCTGGAAAAGGCCCTGGAAGAGAACAGCAGTGCTCTGACTGCTCTGTTTCTTGGCCGCTGCGCGGTGAGCTGCCCTCCTCCCCCAGGACTTTGGCCGTGAGGCTCTACCTTGCTTGCCACCGGCTCAGAGGCAGCGGAGCCAAGTAACCCTGGGGCACAGTAAATTTTCCCTTCTTTGGGCTAATTTCCTCGGCTGGTTCAGCACACTAGCACTCTGAACTGTCCAATAAAGCAACTCTCTGTCACTTCTTCGCGCTGAATGCCTTGGGTCACGGGGTCATTATCTCACCTAACCCTTTGACAACCTATGCAGCACGTATTCCTTCACAGAAAACAAAACTGAGGTTTTAAAGAGATTAGATAAGAACTCAGTGTCACTCAGGTACCAGTGGCAAGGCTGGAATTTAAATGCCTCTTATACTTTCTAAACTGGAAAGATTCAGGCACTCTAAGCACCTTGGAAATTATTGAGGTTTCCCATCTGGGGTCGCAGCAGGGCCAGTGACCCTGTACTCTTAGCTAATAGACAGATCTGAGCACACGCTCAGGCCTGTGTCTGTCTTGTGAAAAGGGCTCCAAACAGCTGGCGCATATCCAGTGAGACAACCATGGAGGGGAGGAGTCCTGAGGGACAGATGGAGGCTGCCTGCAGGAATGCCAGGTGCCCAGAGGGCACAGCTGGCACACAGGTGGGCCCAGTTCTCTAGGGCCAGACCCAATGCCTACTGCCTGTTTCTAGGTAACTACTGTTGGGTATCTCATAAGCTCCCTGGTCCCACTGTGCCTACTGCACACCCCCACCACCTGGTCCTCCTCTGGAGACCTCATCCCAGGAAGGGTTGCACCATATGCCTACCTGTCCACACCAGACTCCTAGAACTTGCCTCCTCTCCTTTCTTTCCAATCCCTGCTATCCAGTCATGTCTGCCCACAGCCACACCTTAGTCTCAGCCACTACGCTCTTCCTTTGGACTGTCACAGTAGCGTCCTGTCCCTTCTCCAACCTCCATCCCATTTTCTATCCAGCAATCCAAAGGGATCTTCTGGGAACTCCACAATGACTGCATCAGTCCCCTCTTGCCTCAGCCTGTCCTCTTCTATCCCAGTCATGGAATTCACTGGAGAGAAAGCAACTGGGTCTCTCAGGTTCTCCAGTCCATTTTCCCACCCCCTCTGGCTGATGCTCAGTGCTCTCTGTCCATCTGTCTTCAAGGCCCTCTCCAGTGTGGTCTTTCCCCTCTGCTTCCTTCTTTCCTGTGCTTGGGTCTTTACATATCTTTTCTAAATGATACTTAGCATGCCTGGCTATGTTTTTATGGCCACCTCTCTATGTTTTAGCTCCATTGTGTCCCTCAATTTTTAAACAGAAACTAAGACAGCAGGAGGAAGTGATCCTACTGTATTTTTCTAAAAATAGCACCTAACCAGAAATAAAAAATGCCAGCCCCAAACTATCCTTGCCTTCCTTACCATTACGGAATAGCCAATGACCAACAGAATAGTGGCTCTTCTGCATCACACTGGCCATCACCATGGTAACCATCATCTATTAATTACAGCTAGGTCTCCTTATCAAGGAAACACAATGTTTCTTGTTATATCTTGAAGTCACTTTTTTTGAGTTCTTGGGCCATAAGCATTTACAGGTTAGAGTAAGAATTCTTAATCACTGTCATCTGGGCAGGCTTTACAGATCTGTAGTCGGTTCCCACTTCTGTTCTCATGTGGCCTTCACAAGGCTGGGTTAGCTACATTTCTGTTAGAGTGGTTATTATCAGCAAGAGAGCATGAAGCAGGTGTTAGTGAGGATGTGGAGAAAGGGGAACTCTTGCATGCTGTTGGTAAGAACGTAAATTAGCCCAATCATTTTGGAAAACAGTAAGACGGTTCCTCAAAAATTGAAAATAGCACCACCATAAGAACCAGCAGTCTCACTGCTGGACACATAACCAAAATAGATGAAATTGTTATGTCAAAAAGATCCTATATTTATTTCAATGTTATTTATAGTAGCAAAGAGATGGAATCAACCTAAAAGCCCACACAGTGGATGAATGGATAAAGAATGGAACGTTAATCAGCATTAGGAAAGGAAATCCTGTCACTTGAAAAATGTGTGTAACCTGAAGGACATCATGTCTGAGTGAAATTAGCCAAACACAGAAAGACAAATACTGTACTGTGTGAACTCACTCATATTTGGAATCTAAAAGGGGCTGACCTCAGAGAAGTACAGGACAGAACAATATGTGCCTGAAAGGAAGGGAGGAGATAGAGATGGGTGACCGGTGGGTATGAAGTTATAATTAGTTAGGAAGACTAATTTCCATGTTCCCCACAGAAGGGTGACTATAGCTAACAATGAGGTATTACATACTTCAAAATCAGAGAGGGACTTTTATGGTTCTCATCATGAAGAAATGATAAAAGCAGGAAGTGATGGATATGTTGACTCTCCTGATTTGATCAATGACAATTATACATATATCAAAACATCAGGTTGTATAAAATAAAATATGTACAATTAGGAACTATAGGCAACAATAAAACTGTGGATCAGGTAAAAAAGAGGTTATTGCACCCAATTAATAAACGAAGAAACAGAGGCCAGAAATGGCACAGCCAGGATTCAAATCCAGAATCTTCCAGCTGTAGTCTGCTGACTGACCCAAGGAGCCTCCCACGATTCTTCCCTCCATGCCAGCTGGCCTGTGAATGATTCATATCATACCCTTCTCCCAGTTGCATTAGTCACCAGTGTCAAAGACCGTTGCCTGGAGTAGAGCACACACAGTCTAGCATGCCCCGTCCCAGCCCAACCCTCAAACACGCACCTTGCATTTTTGGTAATCATCTTGCTGAGGAGCGTGGCCCACAGCCTGCTGGGCACAGACTTGGGAGATGAAGCTCCCTGGGTCTGTCTTTACGTCCTGAGGCTCTTGGTCACAGTGGCTTCTGTTGAGCTGGCCTTCTCTTCTGTTCTCTCTGTGGTGCCTAAAAACCGAGAGAACAGGCAAACATCCAGTCAAATATTTACCTGAGAAATGAAAGCAAGCAGATAGCCCTCTTCCTTGTTTCACAACTTGGCTGGTTCTTCTGCTCTTTCCCCTCTGCTCAGGCTCCAAAAGCTCAAATTCTCTCCATATTGTGTCTCCCCTGACCCTTGCTGCAGTCTTTGAGCCCCTGCTATAGGCACTGGCTCCTGAGCTCCCAGAGCTCTGCCCAGCAGCTGGGCCCCTTTGACTAGCTGTAAAAATTATGACAGGCAATAAACTAGGATTCTGCCTCAAGCATTAAACCAGGGCCACTGGCTTATGGTCTCCTTAGATATTAGGTAGCCCATGGCTGGGGGAAGGGGTTGGAGACAGGGTCAAAAACAAACCCATCCTCATGGCAGAGTGGGCCAGGTATTCATCTCCCCACATGGAAAGCAAGGCTGCTACTGGGTAGGGCCTTTCTAGTGAGGGCCATTCTCTGGTCACCCTGGCATCAAGGAGCCAATGCAAGACCAGGTTTCACTGGGGAACATCGTGAAAGCCACGGGCCAACATGGCTAAGAAGCAAAGAATCTTTACCACTTTCTTCTCTATCTGCTGGTTGGACTCCGAGTCTCTATAGGAGGTGGCTTAAAGGAGTTATGGAGCCTGAGTCCTTGAAATACCATGCCAGGAAAACTGTCCCCCACCAGCTGTCCTTTCACAGATAAGTCCAGGAGCAATAAATGAAGCCAATAGCATGCAGTCTCATTTTTTATAGCAGCTCATGTCACCCTATCTAATGCAGCACAGAATGGGCAGGGCTTTCTTTATATTCCAAGTCTGTGAGCCCTTTACCACTACCTGGAACACCTGCTCAGCAGCACTGCATTTGTGCATGAAGTCCTACCCCAAGCACTATGTCTGCCCCTACCTCTGCTGGTTGCCATGATTAGATCTTCTTAGCTTGGTTCAGATCCCTCTTGGGTGCTGTGTTCATCATCTAACACACATTCATAAAGCTCCATGGGGTGCTGTGGTTCAGGGTGTACGCTGGGGGAGCTGAATTCACCATCAAATAGTTGTGTGACCATGGGCAAGCTACACTGTCAGCCTCTCTTGAGCTGTGTTTTGACTAAGTTACACCCTTTTATGGAAATGTGAAGCTGAAGGGAGCTAGCACATATCAAATGCTTGGGAAGATCCTCTCCACATGATAGGCACGCCAAGCACATCAGCTACACTTGGACACCTGCTATGTGCAGGTACAGGCTGAGATGCTGAGGACAGAGTCACTCACAGTGAGTTGTGCCCAAGTCCCAGCACTCCTGTTGGAGCATAGGGACTGTCGATTCCAGGGCCAGTCTGAGTCAGGACAGTGTCTAGAATACAGAGAAGATCCCTTAAATATTTGTTCTCAAAATGGAAAAGATGAAAGAAAGGTTATAAATTTCAAAGATCAAATGCAGTAGAGCTCTCTTCCTAGATATCTACCAGCAAGAAGTCTTATGAAGGCCCTTGGTCCAGACTTGGCCTCTGTCACTAGAAAGGACATTTCTTCTTCATGCATCTTGGCCGGTTCAGAGGGGTAGAGCCGCAGAGTTTGTTCCTTCCAGGCAGGCAGAGACGCTGTCTCTTCTAGAGGCACCTGTCTGCTGTGTGCTTCCTGCTTTGCAGCCCAGCCTTCATATGGATATTTCCAGTTCTTGGGTGATTGGGACAGTTTTTTCTCAAAGTTTTGCAATTATTCTCTTCATACTATCAAGAATGAGTCATTATTGAGTTGTCCCTGGCTTCCCAGAGAGACTGGGAAGGCAGCCAAGTATTCAAAAACAGAAAAGGGATGATATCTGTTCATCAACAGCTGCTTATGTTCAGGGGAATTTTATCCATTGTAATAAGGGCTCATTTTGGAGGGGCTGCCCTGCCCCACATATGGACCACTCTGTGTGACGGATTACTTTTTCTTCTTTTTTGTACTGGGAATCAAACTCAGGACCTTGTGTTTGCTGGGTAGTTGCTTCACCCCCGAGCCATATCCCTGGTCCTATATGGTAGATCTCTTCTTCCTCTCTCAACCTTTCTTATTTTAGTGTTGAATCCAAGCAGAACTTGACATGCAACCTCGGCAACATTTCAACACTTTATTTCTCTCCATAATGCCAATCCCCACATGCCTCTATGAATATTATTTCTTTTATCCAATGTATATTATTTCCTTTTTCTGGTTTTGGAGAATTTGAAGACTGTCTCTTTGTTCATTCAGCTTACTGTTAAAAGCATTCACTAGAATAGAGTCCTCCAGCCCTCCATAAAGGCCTCTTTCCAGGCGCTGTGGAAGAGTGCGGTGGGTTGGCAGAAGGCAAGAAGGGAAGATGAATACTCTAGAACCCAGTGTAGAGAGTTAGCATATATTTTTATATACACAACTTTTATTATTTACATTTGTATTTTTATGAAAAATGAAGCGAAATTTCATAAAAATAATAATTTTGAACACAGTGTATCATTATCTACAGAGTGAGTTACTGTCTTTGACCCCCACACTTAATGGTAGAAATGGAAAAGCATGTCACACTCACAGGAGGAAATGGAAAAGCATGTCACAATGGTTGTTCTTGTCTCCTGGGTGTTAGGGCCTTATCACATGGCAGCCTGTTCTATAGAGATATGGTTTAATCATTAAATTTGGAAATAAAAGCATTCAGATGTCTGGAATACCTGGTACAACTTATTTCTTAAGTAATACTAATAGCTTTTGGGAGTGGGAAAGATCTGTGACTAGGGACTATTTTACTTTCTTTGAAAGGAATGAAGCCAATTTCCACTCTGATCCCCTTCTTTGTCTGCTTATGAGTAGGCCTGCTTCCCCATGCTAGGACAATGACGCAAGTTCTTCTAGTGGGCACTCAGTGACCTTTGTGATCAGGCCCCAAGCTACCTTTGCAGTCCATTTGAGATAAGACTGACTCACCACGGGATAAATCCCAGGGGTGTGGTGGGACTAGACTCTCAGGCCCCACCATGTCTCCTCTCCTCACCTTACTCATTTCTTATATCCCAAATATTTATGGGGGACCTGTGTATCATGCACTATGCTAATCCCTGAGGACAGGTGCTCTTGGGACTCACATACCTTGTCCTCTTTTCTCAAGCTAGGGCAAGAGCTTGGAGTCAGTGCAGTGTCCTCCCTGGAAAGAGCGTGTTTTGCAATTTCTGCCTCCTGGAATGTGAAAAATGAGGAGAGATGACTGTACCAGAGAGCAGGCTGGGACAAACTGCTGTGATGGGGCCACACAGGGGAAAGGCAAGAGCAGAAGCTCAGGCTTCACAGGGGTCACTTCTAGAGGCCAGGAGTGGAATCCACTTACACTGAAGGCCAGCCATATGGGGACAGAACCCTAGGCTTGGATACCTGGAAATCTGGGCCTCAGCTGTGTGACTGCTATGGTTTGAATCTGGCTTGTTCCCTCCAAAACTCATGTTGAGTTTTGCCTGTGTGGTCATGTTCAAGGATCTTCGAGTAGCAATTAGGCCATTAAGTGGGGTTAGTGAGTTTCTATCATGAGTGCTCACTCTCATGGGACTGGGTTAGCTAGTGACAGAACTGGTCACCAAAAAAGCAAGTCCCCTTCATGTTTTGCCTCATGTGCACACACCTGCTTACCCTTTTGCTTTCTTCCATGAGTCTAAGCAGCACAAGGCCATCTCAAAGCTAAGAAGATGCCAGCACCACGATCTTGGACATCCTGGCCTCTAGAACTGGAGACTCAAATTAACATTTTAATTTTATAAATAGGTAGAAGAAAAGCGAGAGGGTGACGAATGTTGAAAGAACGAGGAGGAAGGAGAGAAAATGGCATCCACGGATTATAGTACCTCCAGCCAAGCTGCAGCCCAGGAGGGCTACAATGCTTACACAGCCCAGCCAACTCAAGGATATGCACTGACCACCCAGCAGGCATCTGGGCAACAAAGCTATGGAACCTATGGACAGCCTACTGATGTCAGCTATACCCAAG
>NW_004524797.1:81382-123121 GCF_000260255.1 Octodon degus | reverse complement strand
GCTGGAGATTGGCAATGTCCCAATCCGGGTTGTGGAAACCAGAACTTTGCCTGGAGAACAGAATGCAACCAGTGTAAGGCCCCAAAACCTGAGGGCTTCCTCCCGCCACCCTTCCCACCCCTGGGTGGTGATCGTGGCAGAGGTGTCCCTGGTGGCATGCGGGGAGGAAGAGGTGGCCTCATGGACCGCGGTGGTCCTGGTGGAATGTTCAGAGGTGGCCGTGGTGGACACAGAGGTGGTTTCCGTGGTGGCTGTGGCATGGACCAACGTGGCTTTGGTGGAGGAAGATGAGGTGGTCCAGGGGGCCCTCCTGGACCTTTGATGGAACAAATGGGAGGAAGAAGAGGTGGACGTAGAGGACCTGGAAAAATGGACAAAGGTGAGCACCGTCAGGAGTGCAGAGACCAGCCCTACTAGACGCAGAGACCCCGCAGAGCTGCACTGACTACCAGATTTATTTTTTAAACTAGAAAGTGTTTTAAATTTATAATTCCATATTTATAACGTTGGTCACAACATTATGATTATTCCTTGTCTGTACTTTAGTATTTTTCACCATTTGTGAAGAAACATTAAAACAAGTTAAATGGTTAAAAAAAAAATTATAAATAGGCTACTCTCCAGGATTCTGAAAACCAGGACAGCAACCTGTGCCAGTCCCTTCCTATCTTGTGTGCCATAGTCGCCCACTCTGCCCAGTGTGGCTGCCAGTGGTGACCTCTAAAGGCCCTTTTCCTACCTTAGCTCAGGTGTCGTCTCAGAAGCCTTCCCTGACCTCCATCTCTGACCACGTTGCTGCAAGCAGGCAGACACCTGTGAGCACTTGGTGATTTCTGGATGCATTTCTGTTTTCTCCTTCTCATCAAGAGCTCCTTATCCCAGCACTCTGGCTCATAATTATTAGGAAAGTGGTACACATCTGTAATCCTGAATCCTGGGAGGCTGAGGCAGAAGGATCACAAGGACAGGCCCACCCTAGACAATCTAGCCAGTTGGTGAGATCCTGTCTCAAAATTTAAGAAAGGCCTAGGATGTAGTTCAGGGCCAAATCCCTGGGTTCAGCCCTCCGTAGCAAAGGGTTGGGGGTAGGAAAAATATACAGCACTGAGTTTATTGATAAAAGAGGAATATTCCTAGATCTGTAATTCTGGAATTATCCACAAGGTGGAGACTTTCTACAGATGGCCACAGCAGAAACAGCGCTTTCCTGTTATAGAATCCCTCCCTGGGAAGATGTAAAAGGGACCGGGAAGGGCTTTCCTCAGGGGCCTGTTCTCTGGCCCCTCAGAGGGTCTGTGCCGGCTCCTTCCCCTCTGCCCATAAGGTACCTGTCTGTCGGGCAGCAACACAGGCCTGAGCCACCATGACCCAGCCTGGCCCCACCATTCTCATGCTTCTCGGCTGGCTGTGCCAGGCTGGTTGCCAGCCCAGGACGGTGACCTGGCCCTCGCTGACCTCCCTCCCGGGGCTCCGCCTCCCTTCCTACTCCCCCTGTGCCTCCACATGCTCCCAGGGCTGCAGCTGCGCCAAACTCCCTCCAGACTCCTGATTGCACTGCTTTTTCTGGCCCTCCTGTCTCCCACCCCGCTTCCTCCACTAGACCCCCTCCCTCCACCTTCCTTTCAGGCCAGCCCCTTCTGGCTCTCTGAGATCGAGTCTGGGAAGTGCCTTTTCCTGGACTCTCTTGCCCCAACACTCTTCTGTAGTAATATTTCTTGCTTCCTCACCCTCATCCTCAGACTCCATCTTGCTCATGCAGTGGATGGCTTACGTTTCCACAATGCTGTGCCCAGCACAGGCCTGGCATAGAAGGGTGAGACCTGTAATAAAGAATGAATGTGGGGCTGGGAAGTTAGTTCAATGGCATAAGCACTTGCCTGGGAAGGACAAGGGCCTGAGTTCAATCCTTAATTTTTTAAAAAAAGAATAAACGAATCAATAAATTGCAAATCTAGGGATATTATCTAGCAAGGTGAACCAAGAACCACACTCCTCCCTATAGGAGAGAAATGTGAGAATAAGGGGGAAATCAACTCTACTTTCATGTTGGTCCTGACTCAGCCAGTGCTCCTCTGCACATGAAAACACTCTATTAAAAAGTAATAGGACCAAAGGCAACCTCAAGAGAGACACATGCTTTCCTCATAGAAGACCAGGGTGTCTTTCAAGAAAAGGAATGCTCAGGTTCACCAGAAGACCTCCCTTTCATTCTCTGTGAAGAGACCTGTAGCAGCAGTTTTACTCTCCATAGGAAATGTCCGCGGGCTTCCACTTGGCCCTGCCTCTGATCACGACCCAAACTCCACATGTCCCAGAATCACCTTGAGATTCAGGTCACAGGTATACATATCTGCTCAATCAGGATTTGAGAAAGTAACCACAGGTGTGAGAAGCACTGGGATTGAATGTGGGTGCTGAGGCCATTGGCCTCTTCCACTTTGATTGAAGTTCTCTGGGATAGACGGTCAGAGGGCCCTTTGGTAAGGCCTTACAGGAATACTGGAGAATATATTTGTACTTCTCTCAGTGGACTCAGTCTCCCTTTCAAACAAGGAGGTCTAGGTTTGGTTTGAATATTGGACAAGCGATCCTCTCTCTCCATGGTGGTGATTCAGATCAACCTTTAGACAGCAGGCAGAGAGCTTTTACTGTTACACAGAGCATATAACATTTCAGTAGGATTAGCACAGATGTTGTTTGTATGTGATGGTTAATCTTGAGTGACAACTTGATTGGCTCAGAAGACAACCAGGAGATTGTTCAAGCACATTTCTGGGTGAGTCTAGGTAGGTCATAGAGGTGTGACTTTTGGTCACTGGCCCCCTCCTCTCTGGCTGTGCTCTTCTTTGCTGTGCTTCCTGGCTGCCTTTGCCATGGTCTCCCACCCTGAAGTTCCTACCTCAGAACCAGCTGATTATGGACTGAGACCTCTGAAACTATGAACCAAAAATCACCCTTTCCCCCTCAGGCTGTGGGTGTCAGATATACTTGTCCTAGCAATGACAAAGCTGACTGACACACCAGGAGTACTGTGGCAATTAGCTAGTATCTACAGCTCAAAACACTGATACACTCACTTCATCCTTTTGCCCATGGTGAGACCTGGCCCTGCTGAGTCTTCAGCAGTTAAACACCACCACTCCCCCTCTGCCGTTCTGGGAGCCCACTACTCCCAGTGGGCGCAGACAGCCCATCTCAATGGCAGAATTCCTGGTCATCATACATGGCTGAGGAAGCAGAAGAGAGCCACCATGAGTGTTTCCAGGATGCTAGTTAATTTCTCAATGTCCCAGTGTTGTGTGGGCTCTCTTGGAGAATGTAATAGTGGCCTGGTATGCAGCTTGTCCATGATAAATCTCTTTCAACCTCTCCCTAGGCCTTCTCATTCTGTCCTCTGCACAGAGCAAGGAGGTTCTGGCATCTCAGCACCATTAGATAGAGGTCATTATTGAGCCCTAATCTCACTCCAGCCCCTAGGAAAGCCATTAGGTCATCCCCTGCTGCACCAACCAGTGTGCTGTGTCCAGAGTCTCCACTGGATCGGGCTGCATCCTGTTCTCCTCATAGGGCCCTTGGAATCCACCCAGCATGTATTCCTCAGGCCGTACCGTGCACTGTGGGGGATTCTTGTCCTTCCTTTCAGAAGCTCTATCTTTCCAGGTTGGACTTTAGGAGTCCAGTAGCCACAAGAGGCAGATCTTGAGAGAAAAGGCATTCCATGTAAGGCGCTTGTGTAGGATGACCTTGTCACTGAATGAAGGGAAAGACACGGTGGACAAATCAGACATGATAGACACGGGAAGTTCAGAGTGACTCAAGAGTTCAGGGTGCTCAGTTTCCTCAGCGTCCACCCACATATCTCACAAGTCTCGGGTTCTCGCTTCCTCCTAATCGACCTCCCACTTTCACATGGAATTCAATTTATACCATACTGTTGCAACTCATACAATTAAGTTGTACCTGTCATTTTCAGCAATCTTGACCCTGCAGCCACAAGAAATGAATTTCATGTATTGTTTTATAGTTTATATGAAACTTATAAGTATAAATTATGTATACATTAATTATGTCAATTATGAAATCCACATTATTCCTGGAGCTAAGTAAGTTTCTGGTCGAGGTCATCTTTGAGGGCTGTTTCCTAGGACCACTCCTAGTACTAGTGTTTATGTCCCTCAAAGTATTCAAAGATAGAGTGTATAGGAAGAGGTGCTTGGAGCTGAAACTCACCTCTTCAAGGGATGCTGCTCAGCTGATGGGAACGTCTGAGCTTGAAGCAGGGGTCACAGGGACCTGAACTCCATGGGTGCTACGTGAGCCCCAGAATCTCTGTTCAGCTCAGCCCCAGCAGCCTGCCTCCAGCAGGTCCTGAAGTCTGGCTCTATAGTTATACACTATAGTTATTCAAAGTCAGACTTCTCCGATTCCCACTTGGTGGCTCCTCCCTCTTTGTCCTGCCTCTCCAGTCCCAGCTGCCCCAGTCCTGAACTCTGACATCTCTGCCTCCTATGTCCTGCTGGACCTGGGGGACCGGCTTGGTCCAGGATCCTGCACCAAAGCTGGCACACACTTCCTGGAAGAATGATGCGAGGCTCACATTCTGTCTTCTGGGGCCCACAGGAATACTGTCTGGTGTATACCTATAGCTGTTTCAGTTTCATAGTTGTTCATATGGCAGGAGAAATCCTCTATCATCTTTTGTTCAGCACCTGAATTTCTATCTTTGCAGGGCTGAGTATTTCCTCATACACTGAAGCAAAATTGGTCTCTCCCAACCCCTGCCCATTCTTCACAGGACCTTGTCCTGGTAACCCATTTTTCCTTCTGCTCTGTAGCCAGCGATCTGCTGTCCCCTCTGCCTGGAGCAGGGCTGTGTATGAGTAGACTGAGAATCAAATGCCTGGTTTGTTTATGGAGTGGCCTCTTCTCACTTGAGCTCCTGTCTTCCTCTGCTTGGGGCTCCATAGGACGGGGACACCTTCCACTTCTGTCTGTGCTCAGAGGAGGGATGAATGGACATTTGCCCCTACTTCAGCAGCTTCTGGGTGTGTGTGGTGTCCACTGTAAGTGAGACACTAACCAGCCTTCCCTGCATTGTGTTGGTGTCGGGCCTGAGCAGAGAAGGCAGGAGGTCACACCCATCCTTGTTGCTAAATCACTTCTCTGGGTGCAAGGGGCCCTGTCCCTTTCTCTGCTGGGAGATTTCATTCCCCTGCTTCCTACCACACCATCCTCTCCCAAACCCACCCCAAGTGGTCCACAGTTAGCTGGCACCACTCCCTTGACTGTCTTTGCCACTCTGGACTGTTCACAATGTCACTGGGGTGTTTGTCTGTCCTGTGAGGTGAAGGCGGTGCTCACCACAGTCATCACATGGAGGAAGGTATTTGTCTCCAAGAACTCTTGTGTGTGAGTGTGTGTGGGGTATACACACATGTGCGTGGGTGACACAGAGATAGAAACAGACAGATGTGGGGAGTGAATATCTTCCCTTTACGTGTGTGTGTGTGTGTGTGTGTGTGTGTGTCTTTCTATGCAGGCCAGAAGAATACAAGAGGCCTTATGTACCATTCTGCCCTCTCAAAACTTTTGCCCCAGAAGAGGGACAGGTACAGTCTGGCCCCTGCCATCTGCTGCCTTGGCCACAGCCTAGCTCGGCTGCTGGGACCTCAGAACCTGCTTCACAGGGGAGTTGGGTTGTAGACTAACTCGGCTAAGAGCAGAACACTCTGTCCTGTCCCAAATGCACATACTCCTGAAGATCAATTTTGACTTTTGTTGTCCCCAAGGCTCAACAGCCCTGACGTGGGCCATGAAATTCTGAAGGGCCTCTGCCAAATAGTGGCGATGTTAGCATCCTTGCCGTCCAGCAGGGGGTGCTGCTTGTACACGCATTTAGGTTTTTAAGGCACCTGACGTTACTTGAATGCTGAAGGAGCTGTGCTAGGGTTTCAGCCTTTGAGTCCCTGGGAAGATGGCAGGGGGATAGCAGGGAGTTAGAAGTAATAGTTCTAAGTGGCTCATGGCTTCTCCGCTGTAGACCACACACTGTCCTGAGGGCGTGGAGGTCCTGGAGGAGCTACCTGGGGATCATGTCAGTGTAGCTGTCCAGGCGCGAGGGGGCCTGCTGACCATGAGGGCAAGGCCTGGATTTCTGTGGACTTTTCAGACGAGACTGGGTGTGTTCAGGGTGGTAGGGCCATAGATTTGGTGGACTTTTCAGGTTATCTGCTATTACTGATGGACTTGATGCACCTCCTGTGTCTTCCTGTGACACATGAGTGCTCAGAGCTCTTCCTGCTCATTTCTCAGGCCCTCTGTGTCCGGCCGGCTGTGTGGCCCCTGGGAGCAGGGCCACAAGACATCCCTGTCGTGCTGCTCAGAACATGTCAGTGGGTTGTGTCACGTGGCGAGGGAGATTAAGGTTGTTAAAGAGCTGACTCTGTGGTAGAGAAAGGAACCCGGTTTACCCAGGTGGGCCCCATTTAAGGGTGAGTGTGAGGGAGAAAGAGGGAAACAGAAGAGCCGGGTAGGGAGATGTGAAGAGGCCTCGCCCCACCCCTGCTGGCACTGGAGTTGGAGGAAGGGGCCATGAGCCAAGGAGCACTGGCATATTGGTCTGTGTTCTATTGCTGGACAAGGTACCTGACACCCCCAGCTGACAGGAGAGGGTTATTTTGGCTCATAGTTTCCTTGGTCTCAGTGCATGATCAGCTGGCTCTAGTGCAGAGACACAGACAGAAGGACATGGTGGCCAGGGAGCAGAGCAAGGGGATGAGCAGCAGCGTGGCAGGGGCCAGGCACCACATATACCCCAATGGTCACGTCCCATTCATGAGCTGGGTGCCCTCACTAGCCAGTCACCTCTCCTAATCGAGTCAAATTGACAGTCTTCTGGGGGGAGATACTGGGATTAAACCCCGTAACTCAATACTGAGCTGCCTTCCTAGCCCTTTAAAATTAACTAATTAATTCATTTATTAATAATAATTTTGAGTCAGTGTCTCACTACATGCTCAGGCAGGACTCATACTTGGGATCCTCCTGCCTTAGCCTTCCAGAGTGCTGGTATTACAGGCATGTGCTACCACACCTGGCTGACAATTAGTATTAACTAGCACAGCTGTCTACTAGAAATTGGACTAGGCCAGGTGACAGGTTGTACCCTAGAGCCACAGGAATGATCCTGAATCCTGATTTTAATCTCCTGAGGTCCATTTGGGCTTTTGACTTCCAGAACTATAGATGATAAATTTGCATTTTAAGCCACTAATTTTGAAAGGGCTTATTACAATATCCATATAGTAATCAATCTAAGATCACATAGCTGATAAAGAGTGACGAGGCACAGTCAAGATCCCCTCCAGGGTTGTTATGCCACTCATAGCATTTTTGCTTTAAAAAGAAGGAATGCCAGGTGTTCGGAAGAGTGGCAGAATAGGGACACTCTCCAGGGATGTCTTCCTCAGTTTCCCCGCAGCTCTGGGAGGTACAGTGATGATTCTGTACCCAGCTGAAGGACTTGGAATGCAGTCGGGCCCTTGGCCTTTGCAAATCAAGCACACTCCCTCATTTTTAAAAGAAACACGAGAAGCGGTAAATACGCTGGAGGTATTTATAAGGGCTACCCCCATAGGGCACACTTTATTGGTCCTTCTTAGCCAATAGAGTTTTGTTTTATAATTTGTAGTCTTTTCCTCATAATCTATACTGTCCCTTTCAATAAAAGGACCATGCAGCTAGAGTGAAAGGCAGGAATGTAGAGGAATTATTAAAGAGAAAGCCACAATGAGGAGCTTGCCATTCAAGAGAGACCCCAAGAAGGACATTCCACTGTGCACTGCTTGGCATTGAAGGCAGGAAGACAAACAGGAGTTGGTCTTATTCAAAAAGGAGCAAGTGGTCAAATAGATCATTAAAAGCTAAATAAGCAGGTCTTGTGTTGTGCTGCATGTAACTGTGTGACTGTGCCTGCGGTGTGCCTAGATCAGTCCCCTGAGAAAGAAAGACGAGGGCGTGTACCAGTGCCACGCGGCCAGTGTGGTTGGGGAAGCCGTATCGCACAGCACAGTGATGGTCCTAGATCTGAGCAGATACAAAAGCCCCCGCTCCCCAGCTCCAGCTGACCACCTGTGATGGATGAAGGTGTATGTTCTGAGCCATTTCATTATTCCTGCCTGTGTCCCAAGAGTTTTGAGGTGGCTGACAAGATATGCGATAACACAGAAGAGAAATACACAAGTGGGGATGCAGGAGGGAAAGCAGGGAAGAGCTGGGCGGTGTGAGGGTGAGCGGTGGAACCTCTGCTATCCTCTGTGTGTGTCTCTCACCTCCCCAGCTTGCATGGTCAAGAGCTGGAACATGGGCATCTGTAGGATAAAAAAGCTGGTACTGTTTTTCTGTTTCTGAGGCTGGAAGAATACTTCCTCCAGGCCCAGGAGGTGGCAGATAGTGTCACTGTGACAGCATCCACATGGAAGTCTTCCTGCAGAGAAGCCCACTGTGCTTCATGTGTCCTCTCCTGGGATGGCTTTCACTCCTCCTTGCTGTTCACTTCCCTGTGTTCTGCTTAGCAACACATTTCAGGATTGAGGGGACAGAATTCAGAGATCCAAATTGTCCTTAGTTCTGTGTGACACTGAACTTGGGAAGTGAATTGCTTTCTCAGTCAGCTTTGTCAGGCTGAGATGTAAGTCATGGGCCACACTAGGATGGACGAATCCAGGCAGTGTGTGTTCCTCTCACTGGAGTCAAAGGGCTGGGATGTAAGAGCCTCATACAGCCCATTGGGGCTAAAAAGCAAATGTCTGCAGGTATTTGGAGACCATAGAAATGGGGAAAAATGTAAATGTATAAAACCATAAGATAGAATTCAGGAGTTAGGAAATCAGGTTATAAAATTGTCTGAGATTTGACTTCTTTCATATATATATATATATATATATATATATATAATGTTATTATATATATATATATATATAACATTTTATCCATATTATTATATATTCAAGTCTTGAGTTCCCTGTGAAGTATGCAGAGGCACCATGCTTCAGCAGAATGCTTTAGGGAACTGGTTTGCCAGATGATTCATTTCATGGTGCTCACCATCCAGGCACCAGATGATCTGGACCACTATGGCCATGATTCAAGGGGGCCCAGAAACTATGTAAGCTGGTAGCAGAGCTTGGCATCATCTGTGTGGTGCTGGTTCTGGGGTCCTGGAGTCCTTCACTGAGATTTCAGAAGGAGGCATATAACACCAGGCAGTGTGCCCTAAAGGCAACATGTGGTGAAGCTGTAAGAGTAAAGCAAACAGTGCAGTGCAGACCCTGAAGTTGGCTAGGAACAGGGACCGTCTGCTGGCGAAGGCCACAGGCAGTAAGCAGAGGCTATGCAAGCTGTAGTTGGCAGTCATAGTGACAAGGCTGCCCAGTTCTTTGAAGTTCACATCTTGCTACCACAGTTTACCCCAGGTTCTGGACATGGAAATATAATATTTTAATTTTTACCCTACTGTATTTCAGCTTTGTTTTTGTCCCATTGGTTTCTATTCTTCATTATTCCCTTTTAATTTTTTAAATTTATGTATTTAGTACAGGGTCTCACTATGCAGCTCAGACTCATAATGATCCACCTACCTCAGCATGCCCAGCACTGGGATTACAGGCATGCACTACCATGCCAAGTTTTGGTGGTTGGCTCAGAATATGGCTGGCATGGCACAGGGCACCAGGGATTGAACCTGGATCCTTGCACTTTCCAGGTAGGTGCTTAGACTGCTGAGCTATCTTCCTGACCCCATTATTCCCTTTTAGAATGGAAATGTTTACTCTGTGTTATTGTACATTTGCAATGTTTAACTTGCTTTTTGATTTTTACAGAATAGTGACTTCTGGGAAGCAGTAACCTTATATTCAACAAGTTTTGCTTCTCTCCTAACACTCCATGAGTGAGACAGGGCAGGTCCAGACAGGGAGGAAGCAATATCAGTGAAGGTTGAATTTGGATAGTATCCAGGGCACATGCTTACCTCCTTTCTCTCTCTGTACTCTCAATATCTGGTATAGGCATAGAGGTCCCCATTTTATAGATAACAAAACCAAGATCAGGGAGATCAAATGACTTAGCTGAGTATTATCAGGACCCCCTCCCAATTCTTGATGTCACTGATGTTGTGAAAGACTAGGAAGAGGGCCACCTCCCTTTTCTCATTCTTTATGGGTATCACTTCCAGAAGCCACCAGAATGAGAGCCCAGGGCACAAAGACAGATTCAGTCTACCTTCCATACTCAGCCCTGCCCAAGGTGAAAGAGGCCATGCCCCACTGATATTCTAGGTAGGACATAAGCAGCAATGGTCTTCCTTCTCTAGGGAGGGAGCAGCAGTCTGGGTCCCTACAGGAAAGGGTTGGGTAGGGTAAGGAGTGAGCAAGAGCAGACAAGACTGTCAGGACAGGTGTCCTGCTGAAACAGGGTTTTTTTTCTGCTGGATGTGAGAAAGAATTGGAAATGAGTGGAGGCTGGAGCTACTGTGAGAAGAGCAGTGAGGAGCATAGGGCAAGAGGTGGGGTAGAGAAAAGGGACTGGATGATATTAAAGAAGAAATTAAACAATATTTGCAATTGACCAGAAATGCAGATACAACTTACTGGAATGTGTGGGGTGCAATAAAAGCTGTCTTCAGAGGGAAGTTTATAGTGGTAAATTTGCACATTAGGAAAACAAAACAAGCTAAAATAAACAATCTTATGCCATACCTCAAACTCCTAGAAAAAGAAGAAAAGTCAAGCCCAAAGCCCAAATAAGGTGGGCAAGTATGAAGATCAGAGCAGAAATAAGTGCAATGGAGATGAAAATAATAATACAAGGAACTAATGAATTGAAGAGTTGGTTATTTGAAAGAATAAATAAAATTGATAAACCCCCAGGCAACCTTATTAAAAAAAAGGAAAACAAATCAAATTCATGCAATAAAGAATGAAAAGGGTGAAATCACTACAGACACTATAGAAATTCAAAAGATCGGGCTGGTGAGATGGCTCAGTGGTCTAAAGCACCTACTTAGAACAAGCTTAGCAAAGCACAGGGACCGTGGTTCAATCCCCCAGCACCACATGCCAGCCAGCCCCGCCCCCTGGTGGGCTGAGCTGGCCACACACACACACACACACACATAAATTTTAAAAAAATCTTTTAAAAAATAAAAAAAAATTAAAAAGATCATTAATACCTATTTCCAACATCTTTAATTTCACAAGATGGAAAATACGGAATAAATGGACTATCAAAGATGAATCAAGAAAATAGAAAAATTCAGAATAACCCAACATCAGTGAATGAAATTGAACATGTAATAAAAAGACCTACCAACCAAGAAAATCTCAGGTCCCGATGGATTCATAGCTGAATTCTACAAGAAACTTAGAGAATTAATACCAACTCTTCTCAAACTTTTCAATGAAATTGAAAGGGAAGCAATTCTCCCTAACTCATTCCTGGAGGCAAGTGTTACTCTGATACCAAAACCAGAGAAGGATGCCTCCATGCCAAAAAAACCCCCCAAAAAACAAAAACAAACAAACAAACAAAAACAAACTATAGGCCAATCTCCCTAATAAACATAGATGCAAAAGTGCTCAATAAAATACTAGCAACAGAATTCAGCAAGTCATGAAGAAGTTTATACATCATGACCAAGTGGGATTCATCCCAGAAATGCAGGGATGGTTCAACACATGCAAATCCCATAAATGTAATACACGGTGTCAACAGAGCCAAAGACAAAAATCACATGATCACCCCAATAGATGCAGAAAAAGCTTCTTCTAAAGTCCAACAGTCATTCATGATAAAAAACACTTCAGAAAATTGGGATAAGTGGTCTTTACCTCAATGTGATAAACCAACAGCCAACATACTAAATGGTAAAAACTGAAGGCCTTCACTTTATTATTATTACTACTACTACTACTACTACTACTACTACTACTACTACTACTATTTTTTGGCAGAACCAGGGATTGAACTCAGGCCCTTGCACTTGCAGGCAAGCACTTATTCTACTGAGCTATCTCCCTGACCCCCTTCAGTTTAAAATAAGGAACAACACAAGGTTGGCCACTGTCTCCAGCCCTGTTCAATATAGCTTTGGAAACATTAGCCAGAGCAATTAGACAAGAAAAAGAAATAAAAAGAATAATGATTGGAAAGAAAGAAGTGAAATTATCATTACAGATAACATGATACTGTACATGGAAGACCCCCAAAATTCCACTGAGACGTGTAGATTTAATAACCAAATTTAGTAGCACAGCAGGATACAAAGTCAATTCTCAAAAATCAACAGCATTTCTATATACAAAAAAATGAATGCCCAAGAAAGCAATTAGGGAAATCATGTCTTTCACAGTAACATCCCCCAAAATGAAATATTTAGGAATCAATCTCACAAAGAAAGTAAAATATTTATACAGTGAAAATTATAGTGCTCTGAAAAAAGAGATTGAAGAGGATTTCAGAAAATAAGAAGATATTCCTTGCTTCTGGATAGGAAGAGCCAACATTGTGAAAATGGCCATACTCTCAAAGTTGTTGTACAGATTCAATGCAATCCTGATTAAAATACAGTTAGTATACCTCACAGATCTACAGAAAACCTTCCTAAAATTCATCTGGAACCAGAAAAGACCTAGAATAGCCAAAGCAATGAGCAACAAAGGTAAGACAGGAGGCATCACAATCCCTGATTTGAAATTATACTATAAAGCTATTCTGATAAAATCAGCATGGTCTCTTGTCAAACTTTCCTTCTGAGCTTCAGCCCTAGCTATCTGACTTGGATACATGTAATCAAGAATGGGAGTATAAGAATGGTGGGTGGCTGAACACCAGAGCCTGATGCCAGACATGTACTGGGGAGTGAGGGGCAGTGAATCAGCAGGCTGACAGAGCCACACACCCTGGCAAAGCAGATGGAGGAGCCTGGAGCAGGGAGAGCTCAGTGGTGGTTCTTGATGAGGTCTCCCACACCTTATCAAGAACTGGAGAGCACAGAGCATGGTAGGCAGAGAGCTGGGAAGGCCCATCAGGGATGATTGTAGGAGGAGGAAGAGGGGGAGGGATCTGGCTTTCCTGTTTCCCTGTGCTCAGAACCCTAGTGACCCAGGATCCAGAAGCTCAGGTGGCCTACTCCAATATTCTCCTGCCCTGGTGGCAGTCTCCCAGACCATCTTCTTTGGGTCTGGAAGGGCTCCCCAAGGTTTAGGTTGAGATGAGCTTGGACACTGGTATTTTCCTAAGTCCCACCTAGTCTGTCTCTTTTTACAAACTTCTTGAGCCTTTCCGGGATGACAAGGAGCAGACTCTTGGGCCTCATGTCAGGTAGCACACCTGTAGTCCAAGGGTAGGTCTTGGCACAGGACCAGAGACCAGAATAAGATGTGTCAGACTGCCAAAGTCTAGGTTTATACCCTTAGGAACAGGCCCCATGCCCAGAGACATCTTCTAGCCATGTTGCTTTTCAGGTTGCAGTGTTGACCCTAACCCTTCGGGGCAACAGCGCCTGGAAGGAAGCAGATGGTTCCAGCTTCTGAAGGGCGAAAGGTGAGACCCAGTGGGTTCATCTACAAGTGTTCAGGACCAGCTCCTCAGTAAGTTTGGGGAAGGCCTGACTCACGCTAGCCTTGGAAGTGAGAGGCCACGGTGTCCAGAAAGGTGTTCCGTGGAGCCCTGCACGGTCAGCATCTTAGGTGGCCAGGCCACCTGCTCCATCCCTCCTCGGGAAGGGGAGTCAGCACCCCCTAGCGCAGTCATGGGAGGCAGGAGTCAATGCCCAGCCGGCGCTCCTGGGCCCTACTGGCTGCAGACAGGAGAGGGGCCTCCGTGCCCTAGGGACCCCTGGCGCCCTCACCAGCCAGTGAATCCCTTGCTGCAGGCTCTGAAGCTGCGGTGCTCTCTGTGCTTCTCCCCAGACTAGGCAGTGACGGCTCCCTCCCTCAGTTGAGAAGAGGCAGCCTCCCTGCTACTTCCAGTACTATACCAGCACCGGGGAACCGAGGAGACCGGCACACCCTTGAAGGAACCCCATACCCTCAGGATGTCAGGGCAGTTGCTGCCGCTTATCCCTGCCCCTGCCAGGGGGGCGCAGTGGGCCGTGCTGCCCTAGCTGCTAGGGCAAGGCGCCTTCTCTTCACCTGGCCGGCTGCCTTAGCTCCCCAAGAGAGGCAGGAGGAGCGCTCCAGGACTGGCTGTTTGTAGAAGATGCACGCCCTCTCCCCCCGAAAAAAAAAAAGGACCAGGGAGATGGCTCAGTAGAATAAGTGCTTGCCTGGCAAGCGCAAGGGCCTAAATTCAAATCACCGGTTCCGAGAAAAAAAAAAAAAAAAAAAAAAAAAGTCGCGGGAAAGGGGACTGGTGGTCAGGCGGCGGTGAAGGGCCACTGCGGCAGAGGTCTGAGGCCAGAGAGCTGGGAGGTCTGAGCTTGGCCTGCTCAGCCGCCCCGCCTTCCGAGCCTCCACTAGAACCCCAGGAACAGGGATGGAGCCTAGCCCTTGCAGGAAGCTTTACCCGAGAACCCGGACTGGACCCGCGTGGGCTCCCAGTTTCCAGAGTCTCGGTCCCCTGTGTCGCTGCCTGGCCACACTGGAGTCCGACGCGGCGCCTGGGGTCCGACGCAGGGAGAAGCTTCCTGACCTTGTGCGTGCGGGCCGTGAGGGGGACACGGCCAGCCCCCTACCCGTCCGTCTGCAGCGCTCAGCTCTGCCTGGACTGGAAGCTTCGCCGCGGCGGGGGTGCAGGCGCCTCCCCTGAAGGTGCTAAATGCGTCATCTCCGTGGTGCTCCGCTCCTCCTTCCTCCCACTATTTGCCACCCAGGCCAAAATAAGAATTTGTTCCTCTACGTGATGAAGGGTAAGCTGAGCACTGCGGCTGGAGGAGACACACCCACGACAGTACCCCCTCCCTCAGAGAGTCCCCGCCTCGCTTAAACCTCACCAGCAAGGAAAGCCCAAGCCCAGAGCAGCTGGTGCTTTGGGAAGAACGGAAGCGCTGCCCTCCCTCAGGGCTCTGAATGCTGGAATCAGGCTCCTAGCAAGCAGAGTGAGCCCGGGCCCCCAGATCTCGCTCCTGTACAGGTTGGGCCGAGCTGTGAAGTACCCCCCCCACCCCCATCAGCTCCGTTTGCCACGCAGGGAGCATTCCCTGAGTCAGCCCCCTAGACCTGGTGAGGCTGGGACAGCACACCTGCTGGGGAACCAGGCTAACACAGTTTGAACGCTGCTCCTCCCTTTGCTGTCTGGATTTTTCATGTATGTACAATGGGGATAGATAGTAATGACATCAGAAGATCATTAGGATTAAATGAGCAAAAATGTATAAAGAACTTAGAACAAGGAGTGACATGAAAAGACTCTGAGTATCAGTCTCTTAGAAGCCACCTGAGTAGCCCAGTTGTGTGTGTGTGTGTGGGGGGGGGGAGAGGGAGAGTGACGCCCCAGGAAAGAAAGCTGGCCAATGGCAGGGCCAGGACTCCAACCCTGACATTTTACTGAACTCAGACCAGATTCTGTTTTCCTCCAGCGTAGTCGCAGAGACCCAGATAGGTGACCTGAGGCTGTGTGACATGCAGAGCACTGGTCACTTGGGTCGTGCTAGTTGCAGAGTCAACCCCTGTATGAGTCAGGGTTTTCCTAGAGGAACAGACATAACACAAGATGTACAAATGCATAAGGAATTACAAGATTGACTTGCACAGTCAGCCACAGTCAGTCACAGTGTGGGTCGAGGAAGCGCTTAGAGGGCATCTGAGCACTGGAGGCTGAAGGTTCAGTGCCAGGTCTGAAGTCCTCTGCAGTGTTCCTGCAAGTCGATATCAGGAGGCCCATGGGTCTGCAATGAAGGCTGACGAGTCTACACCAAAAGGTTGAAGGATCCAAGGCGGAAGCCAAGAGTCTGCTCTAGAAGCCCGGATGTGACGCTCAAGCTGAAGGTGAAGACTGGAGCTCCTCAGAGGAAATTGAACCCTCTGTCTTTCCTCACTTCCCTTTTGTATCCTCTAAGTGACCTTCTACACCCTAGGGTGTGGAATTGATGAACTGATTTAGTTAAGCTCCTAAACTTCTCAAGTTGACACAGTGCATCAACACTACATCCCCAAAAGATACTCAGGTTTTATGGCGCAAGCTCACTGGCTTGGTTTTGGGGACTAAACCTAACCGGACACTGAGCCAGGGTGAATGGTAGGTAGGTGGAATGGCTGGGGTGCCCCTAAGAATTGTAGTAGCTTCCATTTTTTGAGCATTAACTATGCCAACCACTGTGCTAAGTGCTTTACTTGGGTTATCTCATTAATTTTCATAACCTCGGGTAGTTACTATGATAGCTGCCGGAGTACAAGGCAAACAGGGACTTTGCCCATGTCGCACTGCCTCCAGGAGCAGCTCCAGGCATCATGCTTGTGCTGCTGCCTTGTGTTTTCATCTCCAGTTCCAAAAGCGACACTTGTATTCACCAAATGTTGTTTTTATCTAAAATGAAACAACAGTTCACTTGGCCTTGAACCCCTCTACACAACCCCTCACAGCCTTTGTGTGCATGTGTACATGGGATGAGGCTGCAGCTGCCTGCCCTTTCCCTTTAGATGACTGCCGAGGTGTAACTCTTGGCCACTGTGCTCTCTTCACCTTTACCAGCCTCTCAGATTTTCCTGCTTAGGCCTGGCTGGCATTTGTGTTTGTATAGGTTTCCTTAACTCTTCATAATTAATTACTAACCTTCTTCATGCAAATCCTGGGTCCCCCCAGATATGTTACATTTGAAGGGATAAAGGTCTGCTATTAGGAGACAGGAGGATGGGACCTGGAGAGGAACTGAAATATGATAGGGCATTAGGAGGTCGGGACCACCGTCATCCTTGCTGTAATGTTTTCTTCTCTCCTTCCTCCAATCCTGAACTCATGTGGGGCCATGGTAGGGCATCACAGGGGAGGGGAAGGCTGAGAGGAAGCCCAGCCAGAGACAGCTCACACCCTTTGTCAAGAAGAAGAAAATCAGAAGGCTGCATTTTGAAGCTACTCTGGGAGGGCCGTGGAAGTATTATCTACAGAAAGGGAGGATCACTGTATGCTCAAGGCCATTTTGAGCTACATAGTGAGGTCCAGGCAGGCCTAAACTCACAGTGAGACCCCGCCTCAAAAACACAAACAAAACAATAACAAAAACTAAGACATTATAATGCTAATTATTCCAAATTTCAAAATATCCTGCCTCATAATATGCATTGAATAAACATTTGAAGGAGCAAATGTGCATCAAATTGGAAAAGGGAAACCACACCTGCCTATTTCTGCAGAGGCCAGTTGTTGTGGGCTATTGGGTGTCTTGGGTTCTGCCCGTTCTGTATCTGAAACCCAGTTCTGCTTTCACTCGGCCTCTTCCACTTCCAGGGAAAGTCCTGTAACTTCTGTTCTGTAGAACAATGGCTTTTGTTCTCTCAGTATTTCCTTACACTCTGTCTCAGAGATGGCTTAAGGGATTTAAGAGCTCAGATGACAGGATGAAAGTGTGCAGAAGCAAAAAGTTACCTGGGTCCTGTCACTTCTCCTTCTGAACCTGACAGGGGCTCTCAAAGCCCTCAGGACATACAGGGACTTAAAGGAGCTATGAAATCCTACTTGAAATAATGGTTTTGAAAAGTGGACCTTTGAATTTAGGACAAGGTAGAATAAGGTCCGGCTGAAGGGCAGTTGCAGTTGGTGTCTTAGCTCCATTTCCCACTGACAGAACTTCAAATTATTTAATTTCCCTGAGCTCTGATTTCCCCATCTATAAAATGAGTACAACAGCAAACAAGGCTTGTGGTGTGGATGAAATGTAATGTAGTGTGAAAAGCCAACTACTCTGCTCTATAAGTAATCAAAAAATGAGAGCCACCAGGCCTATGGCATACTAGTCGACTGGAGCCCTACTGGTCGGTACTTGAAAAATGGCTTCAGCCAGGAGTTTGAGACCAGCCTGGGCAACATCTTAGGAGCCCATTTCAAGAGAAAAATAATCATGTGGTTTTTCTTATGTGAGAAACTATATATTTATAGTCAAAATAGAAAATAGGAAATAGGTCAAATAATGGGCCCCCAAATTATCTACTCCATTGTTTCAAAAATATTTTAACATACATGCTAATTTGTTTCATTTATACTACTAGTTTCTCTTAGTTCATTGAAAAGAAGATCATGGCTATTTTGTTTTTAGTTTTCTGTATGTTTCTTTTCTTGTAAGAGTTTTTTTTTTTTGTTTTGTTTTGTTTTGTTTTGGTCTGACTTGTACTCTGAGCAACATTGTGGCCATCCTTTTAAGATTATGACACCATGTTATAAGTTTGCTACTTACAGAATAGCGGACTTGTAAGTGCATTATAGCAAAAGTTAGAAATCAATTAGAGGCTTGTGGCCACAGGCTCCTGCAGCCTATCACATAGCTGGTGTATCAAACTCAGCTAAAAACCTTGACTGTCTGGTTCCTGTTGTTTCCATCAACTTGAGAGGTCAAGCTGACTGGGTTTCCTTTAATTAAGAAAATATGCAGATTCTAGCCTGCTTGAAGGTCATGCCACGTGTGGGGAAAGACTGGCCCAATCAGGGGTGTAACTCTACTCGCCCCTCATGAGCACCCTTCTTTCCATCCCCAGTGCCTGGCAGTGTGGGACATGATTCTTGTATTCCATACAATGAATCATGTAAGAAATAACCTGTTTTCAGTCCAACCTGACTTTGGGTTGATTTGAAAACTCAGTTCTCCTCGGTAGCCTGCACTGCAAATAGAAGGCTGCTGTCTGAACTCCTTGGTGTGCTAGTTTCCTACCTGCAACAGTGCTGCACAGAATACTAACTATTGTTATCCTCAAGTTATTTTGTTATGAAATTTTATTTTTTCAAGAAAGTAAAAAGAGTGCTTTTAAATATTAATAGCTACTTGTATTACATTAAAATAAAAAAGAAAGAAAATGACAGCTATTATCATGAACTGAAAATCAATTACAGCTGCTAGTAAGAGAGCTTGCAGTCTTTCAGGCTGGAATGGCTGTAGACCGTACCTACTAGTAAGAAAGAGGAGCTAGGCAGACACCTAAAGACAGCCAAAATGTGAGAATGCAGGTGTAAAGCCCCCAGGCAATCATTAAGCCCTAGAGGGGGAAGCAATCTTCTCTGAGCTCCTCAGCTGCCCGCACCCACACTGCACCTGCCTCATGGGCTCAATGCCTCCTCCTGAGAGCCAACCCTGAGAAGCCTAGCTCAGGGCAGGAGGAGCTTTCCCTGGGCAGGTCTCTGCCCCCTTCACCTGACACCTGCAGGTGGCTGGGTATATAAAGGCCCCTGCAGGCCAGCTCCGTGCTCTGTTTCCTGGGACTGCTTTGGGGTGTCTGTCAGTCAGAGATCCTTTCCTACTCCCTTCTTTCCTTCTCCGATGCTGCTGATTCCTACAACTTCCCCATCATGGTTAGTGGTGGGGGTCGGGGTGCTGGGGCATTAAGGAGGCACTCGTAGGGTGCAGAGGTCCGTAGGTTGCATGTGGGGCCAGCGAGGGCTCTCCATGCCTCCCGCCCTGTCAGGTCTTCCTGGCCCGTGGCTGCCAGGCTGGGAAAGGTCCACTTACCCAACCTATCCTGCTTCAGGCTGGAAAGTGCCACTCGGGCATTGTCTAGAAAGTTAACAGCTCTTTTTTTTTTTTTTTTTTTTTGGCGGAACCGGGGATTGAACTCAGACCCTTGCGCTTGCCAGGGAAGCGCTTATTCTGCTGAGCCATCTCCTCCGCCCAGCCTTTTGTTGAGAGTGCACCCACCCCAAGGGCCACCACCGCGCTAGGAAGGACAGGAGGCCTTCACATTGACCCCTCGCACTTGGAAACACTAAAGTCTTTCCCTGCATTTCTTCAAGTGGCCACATCTTGCCACTACCTTAGATGCCACCATGGAGGACGAGGTGCAAGATGGTGCATTCCCTTCTGGGTGGCTGTCCATGCCCTGTGACTCGCTGGTGAGTCCTGGATCCAGCTCTGAGCACTGCCAGTTGCACCAATACGCATGAGGAGAAGGCAAGCTCCGGGAAGGCAATGATTACCTGTCCCTGCCTACTGCTTTTCTAGTGTTAATTTAGTAGGATGTTTGTAATTTGAAGCTTTCTACTTGAAACCAGGTTTCAGAAACAGATCTATAAAAGAATATTTTCTTGCAGAACCAGAATAAACCAGTATTAACTGGTATATTCTTTATTCAGTCTTCAAGAAACACAAAGTTAGAGCTAAGCTTGGTGGTGCCCATATCCTGCCACCAAGAGGCTGAGCCAGGAGGATGGTTGCAAGTTTGAGGTCAATCTAGGCTACTTAAGTTCAAAGACAGCCTTAACTACATAGGGAGACCCCATCTCAAAAGAAAAAAAAAAGTTGGGGCTGAAAGTGTAGTTCATTGACGGAGCCCTTGCCTAAGATGCACGAGGACCTGAATTTGATCCCAACTGCCACCTACTTGAGCATTTTCTATGTATCTTCCCAGAGGATTTGGAAACAATACTTAGGGAAAGTCTACCTAAAGGAAGTCATTTTAAATAAGTGTCCTTGTATCCTGTGCTTCAAAATAGCATCTTCTTGTTAAAGGAATGCAGTGAACAGCTGACATGAATTTTGAGAGGCTAAAGGCAGCAGTGAAAGTGTTTGTGACTGTAGCAAATTGTGTTGACTCACCAAGCCAGACCCAGAAGATCTGGTAAAGGAGATGCAGAAACAGGGCTGTTTAAAGGGCAGAAGAGGGGCTGGTGAGATAGTTCGGTGACCTAAAGTGCCTTTTTAAGCTTAGGCAACTGCAAAGACCACAGTTCAATCCCTGGCACTACATGCTACCCCAGGCCTGCCCCCAGGGCAGGCTGAGCCGGCCACAAAAAAGGCAGGAGAGCAGAGCAGCACAGCTGTCTATAGGAAAGCTCAGGTGCTGTGGGCTGGGGGAGGTGTTGAGTGAGACAGTTGCTATGCATTTAATCAAAATGAAAGTACCTCACCTGTGCCTTACCCTTGCCCTCCCCCCCACCCCACATGGTGCTTGAGAGAGGAGGATGGTGCTATTGACTATGATGAGCTTTAAGACAGCAGACAGCCTGGTACAGTGTCTCCAAGTCACTATGTTGCCGAGGCTGAACTTGGACTTGTGCTTTTCCCTGAGTGACTCCCACTCAGACTCCCAGAGTGCTAGAATTACCTTGCCCAGCTAGACAAAGATGTTTTTAAAAGGTTAAGATTTATAAACCGGGTGTGGTGGTGCACATCTATGTAATTCAGCACTCAGGATGCTGAGGCAGGAGGAGCCCAGGAGTGTGAGGCCAAAAACCAAAGAAAGAAAAAAAGATTGTTGGTTTGTGTTTTTTGGGTGTTGTGAGACAGGGTCTTGATACATGTATGTGTGTGTTTATGTATATGTTGGCCTTGAACTGGTGTTCTTCCTGCCTGAGCCTCCTGAGGCCTGGAATTCCTGGCGTGCACCACCCTGCATGGCTAAGATTTCCGTTAAGGAAGTGCTTAGAATGAGTGGATCTTCTCAGATATGGCACTGTATTTGCTTGGGCTTTGCCTAGGTCTATCAGGAACGGATGTCTGGTTCTTGCCAGGTTCTGTGGTTGTAGTTTCCAAAGTTCAGATAAAGGTAGACCGGATACAACAGTAAATAGAAAATGGCTCTCTAGAACCAAAACTTCTGTTCTTTACATCCCTAGAGCTGGGCCAGTAGTCACAGGTAGTACTGAGGTTGCTGATGTGGTCAGGAGCCTCAATTGTTTCATGGGGAGAATACGTAGAAATGATGATCATAATAAATGGTGATCATAATCAAAGGTGGTAAGCAGTAGGGTTTATATTTGGGGTTACGAAACTAGGACCCTCAAGAATGTTGCTGGTATTCAATTTTTTTTCTGTTTGGTCTGTCCGTCCGTCCGTCCGTCTGTCCTTCTGTTGGTCTGTCATTGGGCTTTCACTACTTGCCTTGCTGACCAGGCAAGGTTTGGACTTGTGGCTCTCCAGCCTCCAATTCTCAAGCATTTTAGATTACACACATGTGTCGAAACACCTGGCAAAATTTTCTTAACTTAGTTTTTTACTGGCTAAACTTTTGAAAACTCAAAACCTAGCTGGGTGTAGTGGCACAGGCCTATAATTCTAGGCCTGAGGAGGGAGGATGCCTGAGAATTTGAGGCCAGCTCTGGGCCACACAGAGAGACCCTGCCTCAAAAAAGAAATTTAAATAGAAATGAAAGGAAAACAAATATTTTCCTACACATGTTATATCCTTGAAATTCTAGAATTTCAAGAATTCTACAGTAGCCAAGAATGATAGCACATAAGTGTAATCCCAGCTACTCAGGAGGCTGAGGCAGGAGGATCACAAATTCAAACCTATCCTGGGCAACTTAGCAACTTAAACCCTGTCTGTAAAAATAAAAAGGGCTAGAGATATATCTCAGTACAGTTTCTGGATTCAGTGAGAGCATTCTTCTATGAAGCAGCTAATTTCTTAAACTATCACAGTTAAATGCTGGGATAGCAATTCTTCTCACCTCTGCTAACCTCCCTCCAAGATTTGATGGTGGTGAGGAATGATGGCACACACCCGTAATTCCATCACTACCGGGAGGCTAAGGTGGGTGGATAACTGAATTTGAGGCCATTTTGAGTTACATAGTGAGTGCAAGGCCAGTGTGAACTGTGTAACAAGACCCTATCTTAAAAAACCAAAAAGAAAAGGAAGAATGTTCTTCCTAAAGTTTAGATTCTTTTAAAAGGAAAGGGTCTTTCACTAGGTGAAAAGGTTGCTCTGAGAATATTTAATTTTTTTCGGGGGGGGGGTGTTGGGGGGCTACTGGGAATCAAACTCACAACCTTACACTTACCAGGCAGGCGCCATGCTTTCTGTGCTACATCCCCAACCCTCTGACCATGATTTTTAAAATACAGCTGCCTGCTACTTGTCTAGCATTTTCCCTATGAGTCATGATTAGAGTTGCTGGTTTAGGCTGGTTCTCAAGGGGAGAGGAAGAAGCTCTTGTAAAGAATAGGGTTAAAGAGATACTGGAATTCAGGAATTACACAATTTCAGAAAGAATGAATCGGCCCTAGAAGGGAGAATTTCATATTAGTTTAAGGAATCAGCAGGCATTTATCCTAAGAGATGGGGGCAGGAGGAAGGATCAGAATTGTAATGCTAGTAAAACAGCTTGTGTCATTCTCAAAGCTAGAAACCTGAACTTGGTGTGTGGTTACAAGGCAAGGGTTCTGCTTTGCATGGTAGTTCATCAGTACATCTGGTCTCCAAAGTGTGTTTTTCTAAATTATGTCATCAGTGAAGATTTTGCTGCACTCTATACTGGGAGCCAGACTCCTGAGGTACTCTGTCAGTGAGCTACATCCTCTGCCTTTTCATTTTTTTTTTTGGGACAGTCTCCCTAAATTCCCCAGCTGGCCTTGAATTTGTGATCCTCCTGCATCAGCCTCAAGAGTAGCTGGGATTATGGGCGTGCGGCAACTGTGCCAGCTCTGACAAAGAGTTTTACTTGTGAAATATTCCTGGGGCAAGTGTGCTTCCTGGAAAGTGGCTATCTGTCTTTGAAGGCCAGTCATCTAGGTATGACATTTCTCATCTGATGTGGCATTCTGACATCTTCCTTTCTCCCTCCCACAGCGTGAGTGCATCTCCATCCATGTGGGCCAGGCTGGTGTCCAGATAGGCAATGCCTGCTGGGAGCTCTACTGCCTGGAACATGGCATCCAGCCTGATGGCCAGATGCTAGGTGGCAGGATCATTGGGGCCAGAGATGACTCTTTCAACACTTTTTTCAGTGAGACCAATGCTGGAAAATATGTGCCCAGGACAACATTTGTAGACCTGGAACCCACAGTCATTGGTGAGTGGACCTCAGACACTCACAGGATTTCCCAGGGTGCTCACATTTGAGGTGCAGCCTGAGTGCTCTGTGGATACTCCAGGCTAGAGAAAGTGCCTGCAGGTTTTTAGTAATGGGAAATGGTTTCTTTCAGATGAAGTGCGCACTGGTACCTACCGCCAGCTCTTCCATCCTGAGCAGCTCATCACAGGAAAGGAAGATGCTGCTAATAACTATGCCCGTGGGCACTACACCATTGGCAAGGAAATCATTGACCTTGTTTTGGAGCGAATTCGGAAACTGGTAAGCACAGCACTTTAAATATTTTACATTGGGGTTAGAGTTTTCTCTTGAAGTGTTTTGATTTTGTTTGTTGATGCAGGGTCTCACTTTGTAGTCCAAGCTGGCCTTAAATTCCTGTGTAGCTTAGGTTGGCCTTGAACTCATGATTCTTCTGCCTCAGGCCCCCAAGTGCTGGGATTAGAGGCATGCACCACCATGGCTGGCCAATCTATGAGAATCATTTGTGGCAATTAAAATGACATCTGGGATGCTCTTGCATTAAATGGCCTTCTAAACCAGATGGTCCTGCGTTATGGGACAGCTGTCACAAAGGGTGCGTACTCCTGCTGATTTGGGAAATTGTGCTTGTTCCTTCAGGGAGGGCAATTTACCTGGTGTCAAAATGAGAACAGGGAATCCTTAACAATCCATGACATTTAAGACCACTGAGCCTCCTTGCTCCCAGCTGAGCCTTCACCCCTTTTTAGGTCATTTTAGTTATGCTGAGTAAGTAGCTACTGCTACGTGTGCCTGATTGACCAAACTCATTTCAAAAAACTCTGGGCCTGTGCCCTATGTTAATAAAGTTCAGGGCTGGGGGGGGTGAGCTCAGTAGTAGCACTTTTTGGCATGAGCAAGGCTCTCGGCACACAAAAGGGTTCAGGCCACAGGAAGCCAGTGTAGCTGTGTCCAGCTGAAAGTGGAGACCTCCAATGAAGCTGAAAGCGGGAGAGGAGTCGGGAGCTTTCTGAGGACAGAAGCAGGTAGCAGCCATTGAACCTTTGAAGCTTTGAGGTGCAGCAAAGCAGTCCTGAGCTTTATCAGGGCAGTGAGCTGGCTCTGAGGCTGAAAAGTCTCAGGCAACTTCTTTCATTGACAAAGCTCAAAGCACCTTGAGGAAGACAGGGTTGTCACCGGGATACTGTTTGTAAGGGTCAAAATTCATCCTTTGAGTCAGGTATGGTGGCCCACACCTGTATCCCAGCACTTGGGCGACTTAGGCAGAGGACTGCCATGAGTTTGAGGCCAGCCTGGACTAAATAACAAGATTCTTCCATGGAACAACAACAAAATAGTCATCTTTTGACGTAGCAGTTTGTTATCCAGGTAGCCCTGCTGAGTGGAGAACTCCAGCGCTGTGAGGTCTTGTGGAATTATGTCAGAAATCACTTTGCCCAAGTGTCTATTGTGACTTTCACCAGCTGTCTCGATAGTAAAAGTAATTCTTCTTTTACAGGCTGACCAGTGCACAGGTCTTCAGGGCTTCCTGATTTTTCACAGCTTGGGAGGGGGCACTGGCTCTGGATTCACCTCCCTACTGATGGAGCGTCTCTCTGTTGACTATGGCAAGAAGTCCAAGCTGGAATTCTCCATTTATCCAGCCCCTCGGATCTCCTCAGCTGTAGTAGAGCCCTACAACTCCATCCTTACCACCCATGCCACCCTGGAGCACTCTGATTGTGCTTTCATGGTAGATAATGAAGCCATCTATGACATCTGTTGTAGAAACCTCGATATTCCACGCCCCACCTACACTAACCTGAACCGCCTTTTCAGCCAGGTTGTATCTTCTATTACTGCTTCCCTCAGATTTGATGGAGCCCTGAATGTGGATCTGACAGAATTCCAGACCAACCTGGTGCCCTATCCCCGCATCCACTTCCCTCTGACCACATATGCCCCTGTCATCTCTGTGGAGAAAGCCTACCATGAACATTTTTCTGTAGCAGAGATCACCAATGCCTGCTTTGAGCCAGCCAACCAGATGGTGAAGTGTGACCCTCGCCATGGTAAATACATGGCGTGCTGCCTGTTATACCGAGGTGATGTGGTCCCCAAAGATGTCAACGCTGCTATTGCCACCATCAAGGCCAAGCGCAGCATCCATTTTGTGGACTGGTGTCCCACTGGCTTCAAGGTGGGCATTAATTACCAGCCTCCCACTGTGGTGCCTGATGGAGACCTGGCCAGAGTACAGCGGGCTGCGTGTATGCTGAGCAACACCACAGCCATCGCTGAGGCTTGGAGTCGACTGAACCACAAGTTTGATCTGATGTATGCCAAGCGTGCCTTTGTTCACTGGTATGTGGGTGAGGGGATGGAGGAAGGGGAGTTTTCTGAGGCCCGGGAGGACATGGCTGCCCTTGAGAAAGATTATGAGGAAGTTGGAATAGATAATGCTGAGGGAGATGAGGATGAAGAGTACTAATCTTTCTGTTGTGATTTTGCATGTCATTGTCTCATCTCACACATTTTTTTCCTTTTCTGTGGATTTAAGCCTTAAATGTCAATAAAAATGTTTGCATTTAAATGGCAGCCTGGCTTCTGAATTGAGGTAGATACTTGTTGCAGTAAGACCAATTGAGGCAGTACATGAGCCACCTGAAATTTACTGGGGATTAAGCTTAGGGGCTTTGCATTGAACTTCATCCCCAACCCTTTAATATTTTTGTTTTTAAATTTTGAGACGGGGTCTTGCTATATCTCTATTGGAGACTGAACCCAGGAGGCACTTGGGCTGTATCCTAAGTATCTTTTTTTTTTTTTTTTTTTTTTTTGGTCTTTTTAAAAATGTATTTAGTACAGGGTCTACAGGGTCTCACTACATAGATCAGTAGTGATTCTCCTGTTTTTAGCCTCCCAAGCACTGGGATTACAGGCATGCACCACCACACCCAGTCTCAGTCTCCTTCTCAGTATGCTCCAGGGGCAGGGCCAGCACACCATGCTATGCCAGGGATCAAACCCCGGCCACTGGGCTCTGCCTAAACAGGCTCTTTAGTCTTCTGAGTTATCTGGCTGGCCCTTTTTTGATCTTTTTGAGTCAGGGTTTCACTATGCAGTTCAGGCTACCTTTGAACTCTGTTTGTAACCCAAACTAGCTTCAAATTCCCAGTGATCCTCCTGCCTCAACCTCCTGAGTGCTGAATCACAAATGTGCACCATCACATCTGCCTATAAACACTTTTACTTATTTTTTCAGACAGGGTCTCACTATGTAGTCCAGGTTGGCCTTAAATTCACTATATAATCCAGGTTGGCCTCTAATTTTCAGTGATCCTGTTGCCTCAGTCTCCCCAATGCTGTGATTGTAGGTGTGCACCACCACACCTGGCTCAAACACTCTGTTTTTAAAAGATGAGACACTTTCATTAAGTTGCCCAGGATGGTCTTAAAGTTTATTATCCGGGCTGGAGAGATGGCTCAGTGGTCTAAAGCACCTACTTGAAACAAGCTTGGCAAAGCACAGGGACCCCGGTTCGATCCCCAGCACCACATGCCAGCCAGCCCCGCCCCCTGGTGGGCTGAGCTGGCCACACACACACACACACACAATAAATAAATGTAATAAATAAAAATAAATATTAAAAAAAGTTTATTATCCTGCCTGAGCTTCCCAAGTAGCTGGGATTCCATGTGGGCATTGTTATTATTAAGCCACCTGATTAGTCAACATTTCCAGTATCTCTGCAGTCCCCTCTTTTGTAGTTTGTTTCATTTTGAACATTAGATGGTGACAGAATTATCTGGTGGCCAATATAGTAAGTAAGTACTTGAATGAAAACATAGATGAGAATGACCTGTAGATGTTCAGGTACAGGTTGTCACACTCTAGGTCTGGGATGGGCTCCATACACTTCTCATTAGCTATGTGCGAAGGCCTTGTTAATATTGCTTACTCCAGACCTGCAGAATGTCAAATACTGTACTAACGGAGTTACTATTTAAGGAAGGTAGAGCTGGATGACAGAAAAGCCACAGCTTGGTACGGTGTTGGTCCTTGATGCAACATGTTACGGACAGTATCTGAAGTAAGGAAAGTCAAATGCGTGTAGAAAAGATGGGCAAGCAGAGTTGCCCCTTCTGAACCTACAGCAAAGCCCCTGTTGGAAGCAGTGGGCCTCTTGAGCGCTAACGGCATGGGTACGGCTGGCTCGAGAGCCTCTGACGGTTGTAAAGACAGGGAGTGGAAGGGGCTGCTTTTGATGCAGGGCTGCTTCCTAGGTGAAGCATTGAAAGCGTTCACCCTGGCACCATGATTTACCATAGTCCCTTTTTTCCTCATTAACTTTTTGAAAATCAATAAATAGCATATTAAAAATTATAGACAAATATTGAAATGTGAAAGATATAAGATACACAGAATGAATTTTAGAGAAATATTTCTGAAATGAATACATAGCATGAGATTAATAATAGATTGCTCATTGTAAATTATTTACAAATTAATATAACAAAAATTGTCCAAAATAAAAGTGAAGAATTTATAGATCAGTCATATAATAGTTCATTCTGTGCCAAAATCAAGAAACTTATATTCATAGAATTAGAATTCTCAAAGTAGAAAGGGGAAGGCAATATTTAAAGATTTAAATTTCTGAATTTAGTTGAAATTATAGCACCACTTTTCCAAGAAAAATGAACCTTTTGCACAAGAAATTTGAATAAAATCATATCAAGATACACAAAAATGAAATTGTCCCAAACTAATTGTAAAGAAAAAAATCATTAAAGCATATACATAAGAAAATAAGCTACAGAAGAACAAAATTAAATAGCATCTTATTCAACATTAGGAAAAAAAGAGCAAGTGTGTGAGAAACTAGGCTAATTCAAAGGACTGAAAGAAAAAAATATCTCTCCTCATTGAATTTTATGCTTAGCAAATATACCTTTGAAAACTAAAAGTGGGGCCGGGGAGATGGCTCAGTAGAATAAGCACTTGCCTGGCAAGCACAAGGGCCTGAGTTCAATCTCCAGTTCTGAAAAACAAAACAAAACAAAACAAAACAAAACAAAACCTAAAAGTAAAATATTTTCCAGTTATACAAACTCAAAATATTCTAATATCTCCAGGCATAGCATATAGAAAATAACAAAGAGCATAATCCAGAAGGCAAGAGAAGTTGCTGTATGGTCAAAATGGTAGTTATGCAGGACAATGTAAAATATATTAGATGAACTCACTTAAAAGGTCATTGAAGATTTCTACAAAACAGTATCTTATGTTGGGTTTTATATATATATATATATTTTCGTGTGTGTGTGTGTGTGTGTGTGTGTGTGTGTAAAAGACAAATAGTCAATGGAAAATGGAAATATACTTTTTAAAGTTTCTAGGGCCCGGGAGATGGCTTAGTAGAATAAGCACTTGCCTGGCAAGTGCAAGGGTCTGAGTTCAATCCCTGGTTCTGCCGGAAAAAAAAAAAGTTTCTCTAATACTAAGAGAAAATATCATACTATATCTTATAGGTAGATTGTAAGTCAAAGATACAGTATAAATCCTAAAACAAATTAAATTTAAACAATATTCAGAAAATTAATTAAATATTAATTAAAAATCAGATATTTCAGAAACAATTCCACTAAGAAAAAGTTCTCATGACAGTAAAGAATTACTAAGAATAAAACATAACATAAATACTGGAATAGCAAATATATGACCAGCACTTCTAACAGTTTGGGGATAGGATATCGCACAAAATTCTAGTATGTGACAGACATGGACAATGTCCATGATGCTTACTGATGGCCAGGTGTCACTTGTGGGACTGAGCTACTGCTATTTCCTTGATATCTGCCCTGTAGACCTGGATAGAATCATGACCCATCGGGTGCAGGAGAAGTCCATTTGTAGAGTATGCTGATGGAAATATTTTGCTGCTGTATACAGAAGAATAATTGAAAGATTGCTTTTGTATGCCTCTTTTTCTCCTGTGTTTGTTTGCCCTATTTGGTGGGTTATTTCCATTCTCAGTCATGGAGTTATGGTCATTTTGATCCCTCTCTAGGATATATTTTAGTAGTCTATATAGGGTTGGCTTTGTGATCATGAAATTCTTTAGTAGTTCTTTGTCGTGGAAGTATTTCACTTTTCCATTATACTTGAAAGAGAGTTGCAGAGTATATTAGTCTGGGTTGTAATTTGTTTTCTTGCAAGACTTGTATTTTGCTCCATGCTTGTCTTGATGGTTTGTGAAGAGAAATCTGCCATTATTCTGATGGGTTTTTCTTTAAATGTAATCTGTTTGTTTTCTTTAGTAGCTTTTAGTATACTAGTCCTGTGCTGAATTTCTGAGATCTTGATTATTATGTCTGGGTGTGCTTTTAGTTGGGTTGATGTTATTTGGAGTTCTACATGCTTTAGTTACCTGAATGTCAGATTATTTCCCCATATTTGGGAAGTTTTCTGCTATTAGCTTTTATATAATTTATATTGACTCCTTCTTATTGATGTCTATTAGTCTCACGTTGTTCATCTTTGTAACATCTTGCAGATATTGAATTATTTTTTCCTGCACCATAGTTGTTTTTAAGAGATCTTTTCTTACATTTTCACTATCTGCAGTGGTGTCTTCAAGGTCTGAGTCTATTTTCACTTTCATTCAAATGGTTTTGCCAGCTTTTAATTTCCTGTATAGCACTTTGAATCTGTTTCATGCATTCTATTTCTTTTCTATGTTGCTCCTTCAAGGTTCCATCATTTTTCTATTCTCTATTTTTTTTTATCAGTGTCTTCTTTAGAAGCACTTAGTACTACTTTCATTATAGTTGTCATATCTTTTTTTACTTCAGAAATTATTTCTGATCTGATTTCCTCATTTCTGCAGTTATTTCTTTACTTCAGACGCTATTATTTCAGAAATTTCAGGTATGTGCTTTCCAATTTCTTCTATGCTATTGTCTCTTGCATTTGTTTTGTGTGGGCTCGGAACCCGAGAATGCATTTTGCTCCTTCTCTTTGTCATTTTGTATAGCACTGTTTTCTGATCTTTGGTGGAGAGCTTAGATAGAGTTTCTACCTTAGCACTTACCAAGTTCAAACTCATCCAGGTGGGTGTGGCTTGGGTCTGGCCGCTATGCTCCACTTCTTCCTGCTGCAGCCCTTGGAAGTGAACCCACTGTGCCACTCTGGCAAGATGTTCTCTCCTGGATCAGCTGTGTAGGTCTTGCCTCTAGCCTCTCTGCAGGGAGTTCTGCTGTAGGGTTCCCCACTGGACTTATCTGATGGAGGAAGTTCCACTCACAGGCAGGGCCTGGGTGCTGACTTGAATGAAGATCCAGAGGGCTCCCCGGCAGGGTCATTCACACCAAGCCTGGGTCGAATGAGGATCTGGCAGCCCCAGGCCAACTTACCATATTCCGATGTTACCTAGTTCCCATCTCTTTCCTGCTGGTGTCTTATGTACCCTTTACCATCAAAAGAGGGCTGGGATGTAGCTCAGTGCAGTTTGGGTTTCATCTCCAGTATCACTGAAAACATTTAATTGTTGAACAAAAAGATGTACCTATAGGTATAACATGGCAAACTTCCTCAGCCTGAGGTCACCTGTGTGCTCAGGACATTTTTCAAAGTATTCCTCTGAGAAGAACTGTGTTTTATGTCCTCAGGGCAAATCAAGACTGTGCTGAGCCTGTTCCTAAGCCACAAAATTTACCTTGCTGGCTCTCAGATGGGCCAGGCTGTTCCTGCAGCTGGGGATAGGGTGCAGGGTTAGGATGAAAGCCTTGAAGAGATGGCTGGCCTACTATGGGTGGTCCTGGAGCCACCCCCTAGTCCAGAAGACCTGTGAGAAGGAGCAGGTAAAGCCTGCAGCTGCAGCTAAATGTCATTCCTCACTATATCCGAAAGGGTGTGTATATGTGTGTGTGTGTGTGTGTGTGTGTGTGTGTGTTTCAGACAAGGTATCCATATGTAGTTCAGGCTGGCCTTGAACTCAGGATCCTCCTGCCTCATCCTTTGCAGTGCTGGGGCTACAGACATTCACCACAATGCCTGGCTGAGATGGCTGTTTTTCTACACCAGTGTTTCCCAAGTAGGGTGCCCTGAGAACTGGACTGGGAATGCCTACATGTGATCGCTTCAGAATGACTTGAACAGCCTGAAGCTCCTAGCAGGGAGTGACCCCCTCCAATTTCTTCAGTAAACCTTAATTTATGAGGATTATTTTATAAATGTGCCAAAATGTGAAAGGAATTGGAAAGCTTTCAACAGTCACAGTGGTGTGGGGTGAGAGAAGAGTTTAGCTGATGGGCTGGTGAGATGGCTCAGTGATCTAAAGCACCTACTTGGAACAAGCTTGGCAAAGCATAGGGACAGCGGTTCAATCCCCCAGCACTATACACCAGCCAGCCCCGCCCCCTGGTGGACTGAGCTGGCCACACACACACACACACACACACTCTATATATGTTTTAAAAAAAAAAGGGTTTTGGTTGGGAAAAAGTATCCTAGAAGAATAGAGGCTGGGGAACTGGAAGCACAAAGGGCCAATGGTGGGGATTCTGTCCTTGTAAAGATTCCCCCCTACCCCCATGTGTGGGCAGGAGCATGAGAAGTCATCCTGTGGCAAGAGCAAATCCGCCACAGGTCTTGGGCATCACTGTGGCTGGCAACCTCCTGACCCGCACTGGATACAAATGGAAAGTCCAACTGCAGCATAAGTGGACACAGCCTGAGAAGGTGCAGGCTGCTGGGGCTGACTGTGGCCCCAGATTGTGGCCACTCAACAGAGGCCTTACATGGCTTCCAGCCAACCCTGCCCAGTGTGGAGACTGCAAGCCACTGGGAGGTGAGGAGGCTGGGGCAGGGCTGCTTTCATGTTTGGGGCAGAGAGCTGTGTTCCTACCTAGGGTTCCAGATGTCTGGGAAGCAGGTGGCAAACACCTGTGCACCAACAGGAATCTGTTGGCTAGAGGGTCACTGAGTAGGTTAGACAAATTTTAAAACCCTAGAAGTCCAGAGTGGAGTGAGCTCAGATTTCTGGAAGGCCATGTGACAGTCCCAGAGTGCAGCCATTGGAGGAAGGGATGCATTTGTAGCTAGCTTGTGTGGCTCACAATCTTCCCAACAACCTCACCCTTTGCCAGAGTTACCTGGCCTAAGGCTGCAGAACAAGGGGCGGAAATGAAAGTCCACTCAGAACTGACTCCAGTGGCCTCCCACAGCCCAGGGAAAGTTATTGCTGTGCTTGGTGCCTCCCCAGCCCAGTGGCACCAGGCACACACAGGATGGCTGTCCCCAGCACTGGATGGGGCTCAGCCGCAGGGAAAGGGGAAGGATGGCTGCCTGCTGCTCAGTCACAGGCACCAAGCCACAGGGGCAGCACCAGCCACTGCCCACCCTCCAGGCCTGAGCCTCGCTGCAGAGAGAAGCTTTTGTCCAGGCTATCTGAAGCTCAGGAAATCAGTTTTCAGATCCTGGGGAGCTAGGGTGTAGTAGCAGGACAGCTGCTACTGCCCTCCCAGGTGCCTGCTGACAGGCAGACAGCTGTAGCCAATGTGCAAGCAGGACAGCTCCCACCTGGAACACAGCTTCCCTGCCCAGGCCCTGGGGCCAGGACAGTGAGTTTGTTCAAATGCAGATTCTAGAGGTTCCAAAGATCTGGGTGGGAGGATGGGACCTGGTGATTCTGAGGCAGGTCCTACGGCCACCTGGAGCTGGGCCTTAGGCCTTCTGCTGAGCAGGGTGACTTGCTGGCACATCTCCTCTATTCTCCCCTGGGAGGAGCTGTTTTAGAAAGCCAGGAAGGCAGTAGAGCAGTGGAGGCATGCTGAGGACAGAACTAGGGGCTGTGGGCTGGGCAGAGGACGGCAGGAGAAGCTGAAGACAAATTCTGCCCTCCTTCTGCCCTGGCTTTTGCTTGGGAGGCGGGTAGAGGAAGCTGCTAGAGCCCAGGGGAAGAGCAGAATCAGGGCTCAGAACTTCTAATTTCAGGGTGTCTCTGATGTATAACTTCTATCTCATGTGCAAAAAAAGAAATCATGATAAACCAGGCGTGGTGGTGTGCGCCTGGGATCCCAGCACTTGAGAGGCTGAGGCAGGGGATTAATCAAGTTTGAGGTGATCCTGGGCTACACAGTGAGTTCAAGCCCAACCTGATCTATGGAGCAAGACCCTGTCTCAAAAAGAGACCATGATAAGTCGCTGTGCGGTGTCCCCCAGATTCCAGCTTTCCTGCACCCTAGAGTTTTGCACTCAACTAGCCTAACTGCAGGAAGCAGATGTCATTCTGTTTTCTTACCAGAAGAAGGAAGTAACATGTCTCTATTTTATAGACCAACAACTGAAAGAGATTCAGGTGCCTTGAAAACATCTGACTCCGGTCTGGAGTTAGACGCCAACCATGTCAAGACAAGCAGGATGTGATTGTTACTTCACTGATATTGTCAGGTGTGGGAAAGGCAGACATGGACAGAACACTGGTTTACTAATTTTGTGAGGTGGGGCAAGTTATTTAAGCCCTTTGTGACTCAGTTTCTTCCCGTTCTGTCAAATGGGACTAGCACAGAGGTCTACGTGGCAGGATGTTCTCGGGGTTGGAAGCGATTACAGGAGTCAAGGTGTGACATGCTCAGCCTGGCACCTGGCACACAGAACATGTCAGCTACAGCTAAAGTGTGCAGCGAGGGAAAGAATAAGATGCAAAAATGTTCTGGGTGCTCCTGAATGGGAGGAGCAGAGCCCCAGGCTGGAGGCAGTGGAGAAAGGACTTCATTCTGAGGTCACTCTGAGAGCAGGTGACGTGTGGCCATCCTGGGCTGGGCACACATCCTGAAGTGTCGGAAGCCAGATCCCTCTGCCTGAGCCTCCCCTTGGGTCCTGTAGGCCGAGAGCCCACTGGCAGCACCTTCTGGGTCTGGCCTCCCAGAGAAGACTCCCTGTCCTGCTGAGCCTTAGGTTTTGTGGGTACAACAACTATGGAACCAAGGGGGTTCCTCATCTGTGAGATTTGGAGTCAAACTCAAGTGAGTCAATTTAGGTGCAGCAGGCAAAGGAACCTTTAAGTTATTTATTTATTTTAATGGTGCCTGAGTATGCTGTCCATGCTCCTGGACTCAGATGATCCTCCTACTTCAGCCTCTCGAGTAGCTGAGATCACAGGTGTCACCCATTTGTCTGAGTCTGATTGGCCAAAGAATGTTGGTTGGGGAGGAGACCATGCTGTCCCCAAGATGTGGAGTGGAGGGGTGCACCAATCCTGGGCCTCAGACCAGCCCCTGCTGGCACCCAATTAGCAGCACTTAGGAAAATGTCCCTGCTCCTCTGTAGTTCTTTTCTCATGGTCACAGGGGCACGGAAACAGGTGACCAACACAGCTAAGAAGCTGCCTGCTGGGAGAGTCATTGTCCCTAATGATGATGATGCTAATGATGAAAAAATGGAAGCTCAGTAAGGATAACTAGCTCACTTGGGGTCATGCAGCTGGCCACTGTCCAGGCTGGGGGATGGGTCTCTTCTCCCATGACCTTTTACTCTATTCTAGCATAGGCTCAGCTGCCCACATCTGTAGGATACTCTGAGGACTTCTTCATCCTTAAAACTCTGGCTCCAAAACTCACAAATCCATGCATTCAGCTGCTGAAAAACCTTTCTCTGAGTCCAGCTGCCAACCTCTGTGCTCACTCAGTCTCCCCCATGCTTGTCTATACCTCTCTAACCAGCTGGTTCCACATGGTAGGTTCAAGGTGCAACCAAGGCCTATTGTTTAGCAATACTCTCACCAGTAGCCCGAATTTGCTGCTTGCCTTTCCTGTAAGTCCCTGCAAGAACCCCTTGTTTTTCTCTAGGCCTTTAGTAGAGCAGCTGAGAGAGGCAGAAGAAAGGCGTCATCACCACACTGGCTACTATACAGCATACACAATGGGCCTAGTCCTAAAAGCTTGCATTGTAACCAATCCTCCAATGCTCTGAAGTAGGCATTATTACTGTCACAGCCATTACAGGTAAAGAAAATGGGGTGAACAGAGGTGGCAGTTCACAAACCTTAATGACCCACAGCTCATTAAGTTGAACAGTGATGCCCAGCATTCACTAAAGTGATTTTCTTCTTATAAGTTGCTTGTAATTTAGTGATTGATATTATTTATATAGTTATATAAATTTTAAAGGTTCACATTATAGACAAGCTTATAAATTCATACACACATGTATATATATACAGTGCAATCTTTAAACCTCTGAAAGTTTTAAATAAGAATCTTTTTAAACTTGTGTGTATAGTCAAATATTTTAATATTCTTTCACGTGAATAATCAACTTCATTAGCTGCTACACATTCATTTTGACATGGTAAATCTTTTCAGAACTAAACATAATTATTGATGCATTTTATAATAGAATTAAACACTAAATACCACTTGTGCTTCACTTTTACATCCCTAAGCACATTTAGAAGCACTGAGAATAAATATGAAGTACACTGAGGAACAGATACAAGATAACCAGTGGCTGCCCAATAGTAAGGGAAGGAAAGATCAGGTATACAGTGCAGAGAAAAATCTTCCAATCACACTCCTCAGTGGTCTGGATTGCAGCATGTATCTTGCATGCACTTTGAGTATCTTTCATGAATCAGCTTGTGTCTTTCAAGTTATAAGCAAGGATACCAAAAGTAAGGTTGACGGAATGATATTATCTTAGCGCTGTGCTTTGTAGGACTATAGTCCATTGTAATTCCTCAGGTTGCTCATAGTGCCACTAATTAATCTTGCCACACATGGAAGCTATAGCATCCCCAAAGAGAATACATGTTTAAAACCCATTCATTGTATTGATTTAGATCAGATTGGTCTTTGCAAACTTGCATTAGAAGTCAAATAGCCGAATGATGTGTATGTATGAAAGTAAGTGGGCTGTAGGATTGTCACACATATCATGCAATAGAACAGATACCCACTCACATTTCCTTTTTCATAGAAAGCAAAAGTTTTTTCTTTTGTTGCATTGATGGAAGATAATAGAAAACAAAAGTATGTGTCACAGTAGATAAAATAATGAAAGTAGGAAAGCAATATCCTGCTGGGGAAATTAGTGACAATATAACTTAGTCCCTTGGTGCCAGCAAGATGGAGAATACGTTTTAGGCAAAAGTGCAGGGAGGTGTTGAAGCAGTGTAGGTAAGGGTAGCAATGACTCCTGACTCAAAGATCGGTGATTATTCCCTGGTCCAGAAGTCGTCTTTGTGTTTGGTGCGTTCTGTCCTCGCAAAGAGATAAGAAAGACACACCAACCCACCCACAGTATTATACACCGAAACAGAAACTTGTCAGAGCCCAGCATTGCCTCTGGATAATGGGCTGGTACCAGTTTCATCAAGATCTCACCTAGAAGATAATTAAACTCAGATCATCAATATTCCTTTTGCCACATCAGGAAAGAAGCAAGTAAAATGACTGTTGCAGAAGATACTTTCCCCACCTAGTTTATTTAGGGTAAAAGCATAATATTAATAAAAGGAATAAATCATTAAATATTGTAAGTGCTTATTGTTAGGCAAATGCTGCTGGTACTCAGAAAATCAACTCTCAAGGAAATTCTGGAACATCACTCTCATTTTTCATGTTTGTTAAAAACTTACCCTGTGCCCAGACCATTCAAATCAATGGAAACACCAATGAAAAGAGAAGACAGTGAGAGATTCCTACTCTTACCCCCATTTGCGACAGGAAACATGAAAGCACAGGGAACTCATGAACTGTGGAACCCCTGTTGACTCCACCATGAGGGAAAATACCGCTCGGAATCCCCAGCTGTTTTCTGCTCTCAGGTTATTTCTGGCCATAAAACCAAGCTGCCTCTAGACTGATTTGTATTTTCTTCAAGTCTCTTCCTGCCTGTGGAACGCCAGATTGTTTCTCTTCAACTCTCAATTATTCTCCTTCATTGAAAAGTTCCATTTGCTTTATCCAGACATAGTATACTCTACTTAGTCTCTGACCTTGTCCATTATATGGGTGTGGCTTATTACTTAATTTTTGTCTTCTTCAGACTGTATCTTCCTAAAGTTGAGTACATTTCTCAACACTTTGTGCCCCTTAGTTTCATGTCTTAAGATATAAAATTAATGTGAATGAAATCAAGGAAGTGAGGGTGGAGTTCACATCTGGAAAGCCTCACTGAAAGGATGGGTTGTATGGAAGCGGAAGCATTTCTTGAGAAATGGGGACAGTCTAGTACATTACAAGAGGATAGCTGATGAAAAACATGGGCAGTTGTCTAGCCAGATGATCTGTGTTGTAGGCAGGTAGATCTGGCTGCTGTACTGATTATATTGATTTTGAACATTTAGTCCCAAGTAGTGGGCAGTATCATGATAGAGGTACAGAAGAGGGATTGGGAGAAAAATTTTTCATGTGGTAGAGAATAATCTTGTTAAAATGAGCATTGAAATAGAGCTTTTGTGGGTTGTACTGTTTTGGGTGATTCTCTACTGAAGTTGTAACTCCAGGACTATGCTATGAAGGCATGGGATCTCTTCACCTGCACAGAAATGGTGAACAATTCTTTCATTCCCTTGTGTATGTCAATTCACATGGGAGTATAGGCTGCATTTCCACTTGATTTTCGAAATTTGACATAGAACATTTAGAGTGCTAGTTTACATTGAAAAACCAATGGATTTTGAGGTCCTGATCCAATGGTTTACCTGAAAATTCTTTATTTTTCTTCACACATGGCTATCAGAGATGTAGCCTTTAATAAGTGGCCAGTTTCCTTTTTAGAATACCTCTCCAGGAATTTTTGTAATACCTCTAAACAGAGAAATCATGCCATTCAATAAATGTGTGTTAGTTGATTCCTTGTCATTTCAGAAGGTCAGAATATTTCCTTTTTCTTTTGTCTTTTTCTTGTTTTGCAGAACCAGGGATTGAACTCAGGCCCTTGTGCTTGCCAGGGAAGCGCTTATTCCACAGAGCCATCTCCCCGGCCCCTCTTTTTACTTTTGGTACTAGAGATTGAATGCAGGTCTTTTCACTGAGCTGTATCTCCTGCCCTGAGTTTATTTTTTGTTTGGATACTGGGCCTTGCTAAATTGCTAAGTTACCTGTGCTGGACTGGAATTGCCAGCTCTCTTGCCTCAGCCTTCCAGAGTACTAGGATTAGTGCTATATAAGAATCAATGACCTGGTTAGAAATGAAAGACTCATTCTCCCTTGTACTAATGCTTTTTCTATTTCCTCATGTGTTAAGGTCAGACCCTTAATTGTATAATGTGTTCTAAGACATTCTCTCCATACTCATGGCCATATGCACGATCCTAGGAAGTGGCAAAAATGGAAGAATGTCCTGCATGTAAGTTGTGGAGTTAGACTTGGGACAAAATGCTTTTCATAAAATGAGTGCCAAAATAAAGTATTATTCTTTCCTGTTAAAAAAAGCATTAATGGGGGCTGGGGAGATGACTCAGCAGGATAAGCGCTTGCCTGCAAGCTCAAGGGCCTGACTTCAATCCCCAGTTCTGCAAAAAAGTAAAAAAATAAAATAAAAATAAAAGCATTAATATGCATGGTGTAGAAATGAAGGGGAATCCTATTCAAATTGTCTTTTCTTCCCACAAGTTACCTAGATACAATTGCCTTTCAAATGGTTTTGAACCTAAGTATTATATGAGAATATGTCCAGACTAATTACTTACAGATAGAAGTGATTTTTTTGCCTGCAGTCTAGGCAACACTGACATGTAATTCACTGTAATTTTATGCTTTTTTTTTTTTTTTTGTATTTTAGGGAAGGGTCTACAGGCTGTTCAGGGTCTCACTACTAGATCAGACACACAGTGATTTGCCTCTTTATAGCCTCCCAAGAGCTGGGGTTACAGGCACACGCCAGCTCACCCAGTCTCAATCACCGTCTCAGGAACCCCTGGGGGTGGGGCCGGCATGGCAGGCCTGGGGGTCGAACCCCCAGCCTCTGCCCTGCTTACAGGTGCTTTAATCCACTGAGCTATTTGGCTAGCCCTTAATTTTCTGCTTTATAATAACTAAATTAGACTCAAGCACAGTGATTAGGTAAGCTCCAGAATAGAAAAAAGTTTTTTTCCAGCTACCACACAGACAGAAGATTAATATCAAGAATATATGAAGAACTCAAAAAAATTAGACATTTCAAAATAAAAGGTGAAATGATAAACAGATAAATGGAATGTATAATGAAAATATAGGTGTTATTCTCAATGGAATACCACTTTTCTATAAGAACATACTGATTTATCTTTAGGAAAATGTATGCACTTTCTCTCTTTTAGTGGGGGTGTTGGGACAGGGGCTCTGTATGCAGTTCAGGCTGAACTTGAACCCACTGTAGTTCTTCCTGGCCTTGAACTTATGGTAATCTTTCTGCTTCAGCATCCCCATTTCTGAGATTACAGACTTGTGCCACTACTTCAGCTTGGAAAATGGACCTTGAATCCATAATGTGAAGTGAAATAAATCAGAGACAAAAGCTTAAATATGTCATGATTTCTTCTATGTGATAAAGTCAAAGTGTATGTAAGTGAAGGAGACAAATAAAAGATAGATAATAAAACAGGTACACATACTGAGCCTTGGGAGCTTCTATGAGCTGCTCAGGATGGGAGAAACTCTTCCCTCTCACCCCTACCCCACCATCATGGAAGTGACAATGAGCCCCTGGAAACTTGGGGAGTCATGTGGGAGGGGAGGCACTCTACCCTCTGCCCTCTGTTATTAGGAAGCCTAGATCTGGAGGAACCTTGGTGCCTGTCTGGCTCATTATTTCTACTCTATGATTGGGCAGCCAGCGTGGAAAGGGCCCGAAACATGGGAACAGGTTTATCCAGAGGAACCCAGGCTAACGCCATTATAACAAGGGAAAACACTTTGTGTAAAACTCCTAATTTGTGATCAGTTCTGGTATAAAACTATAGACTTTGCTCCTAAAGTCCAAAGTACAAAACCAATAGTTACCAGTTTGCCAGTTTCTAAATTGTGCTTATTGCTAATTGTACTTCTGTAGCTAGGATGTCACATCTATTGTAATCAGATGTTTTCCCTTGAGTAACAATACTGGGACTCTGGGGTAATAACCTCACCACAGCCCTACACCAAAAGACGGGGAGGTAAACCAAACAAAACTAACATCCCACTGTCAATTAATTGGGGAGGTATGATTTTGGGACAGACACAAACCAAGAATCTCGTATACACAGAAAATATCTCTGAAGTACTGACTTCCTGGAGAACCCTGATACTAGTGAAATAGCTACTTACTACAAAAACTCAAAAGGGTCATTACAGAAATAAAAAAAAATTTAAAAATAGAAAATATCAAAATGAAGGCACAAAATGCAAGCTCAGTCCTCCACGCTACCCAGAACAAGTTCAGGAGATATTGACATAGAACTTGGAACTTACACACCTGAAATTTTTGAAATGATAGCAACTGAAGTAAAGAAACAACACCATCAGGTTATAAAATAAATCAGATCAGAAATAATCTCTCAGATAAAAAAGCAATGACAACCATAATGAAAGAATTATTCAGCATATCAAAAGAAGGTATAGAAGGGCTGGCCAGACAGCTCAGTGGATTAAAGCATCTGCTTAGACAGATGCAGGGGCCAGGGGTTCGATCCCCAGCATGCCTCCAGGGTGCAGGATATAACAATTCAACAGCTGCAAGATGATACAAAGAAAAACAATATATGCCTAAAATGTGTCAAGCAAACAGCAGAAGTCAACACAAATGACAAAGATTATTTGTGGAAGTAATAGAGTTTCTCAAGCATGCATAAAGAATCTGAC
>NW_004524797.1:74555-80421 GCF_000260255.1 Octodon degus | reverse complement strand
AAAAAATTAAAAAAAAAAAAAAAAGAAGAAAAGCCATGGTGTTATGTTGAGCTGTAGGGGACTCAGGTCAACAATTTCTGACACTGTCAGGCAAGCAGAAGACCCAGTACTATTATGGACTACTGGACTCTTTTAGAATATTTTGCTGAGTTTACACGTAAACCTATAATATTCAGATCCTTGTGTTTGCCAGTCAAGCGCTTATCCTACTGAGCCATCTCCCTGGCCTTATAATATTCAAATGATGGAACTAAACAAAAAAGGGGATACAGATGAATGTCCATTTTGTATCTATGTATTCAAAATAGTTAGGATAGATATATAGTTACATTCTCTTAATGAATAGACGGATTTGTTCTAATGGTGCTTGTAAATAGGATATTGTGTCTGCATCTTGTACAGCAAAAAACCACTAGGAAGAATGTATGTAATGTGTGAATTATTGAAACTGTCCTACCAATTTGGTTTGAAACTGTCTCATTGCTGTTTGTTTCTCAATAAAATTATGGGAAAAAAATTCGTTAAACCAGATTCTCTCCCTTTGTTCGCGATCAAAGTCCTTCTTGCCCTTGACCAGGCTGCACCCAGCCTGAAATAAAGATGTCGCTGTGTGCTTCAGTCCTGACTGTCCTAGCGGTCTGCGAGGCTCCTTGGGGTCTAGCGCGACAGGATGCTTTGCAGCTGCCTCAGGAGCAGAAAGGTTTCCCTGTTTCCCAGGCCGCAGCCCCAAGGGCAGCGATGCCCAAGTGAGCAGGCAAGGCTGCAGCAGCGCCGCCCTCAGGAGAGAACCGCGGACTCAGGAGCGCTGCGCTTCAGCAGGAGGCCGCCAGGGGGCGCGCGGGCACCACCGCACCGGGCTGCGGGCTCCAGGGAGAGGGGCGGGCGGGCAGGCTGCTCTATGCGGTTGCCTCTGTCTAGGATGCTCGTCCTGGGGGTTTGGGAGTGAAGGGAGCACAGATGGGGCAGGGCTGCAGCCTGGAGCTTCCGCGGAGGAGCGTGAGCGGGGTCAGACGAGGGCTGCTGGCGTGGAGGGGCCCTGGGCGCCGGGGAGCCTGGGCCTGAACGGATCTGGGGGCTGGTGCCCAAGGCGCAGACACGGATCTAAACCCTGCCCGGGGCCCCTGGCCTGTGATGGGTCAACCCTGCATAGGAACCAAATCAGCCTTATAGAGATTTGAACAGAGCCTTTTATTTACTGAGCTCAGGTCCCTCAGCCACTTCTCACGCAGGAGAAGGCTGATTGGCCCCAAACGTAGGTACAGGGGGGTATTTTTTTTTTTTTTCTTTTCAAAAATTTTTATTTATTTGTTTTTCACAATAAAATGCTCCTTTATACTTTTGCTAAGTTCACAGAATGGTTTTAGATACTTTGTTTTTTCTTAGCTAGAATTATAGAAAGATAAAAAAAAATAATGTAAGTACCAGGTATAAAATGTTTCAGAAATTCATCTCTTTTCCTTGTAACTTTTTCAAAAAATTTATGCACAGTTTACTCTGTATCTGGCAACCTTCAATTTATTTATTATTTTTTTTCTTTTCAAAGTTTTATTGATAAACATATAGCAATGAGACAGTTTCAAATCAAATCGAAAGTACAGTTTCAACAAATAATACACTGCATATATTCTTCTTAGTGGTTAATTGCTGTACAAGATGCAGAGTTGTGATCCTACTTACAAACACCATTAGAAAAAATCATTCTATTCATTAAGAGAATACAACTATATATCTATCCCAACCACTTTGAATACACAGATACAAAATGGACATTCATAGTTATACCCCAATTTTTTTTTTAAGTTCCGTTGTTGAATATTATAGGTGTGTAAACTCAGCAAAATATTCTAAAAGAGTGCAGAAGCCCATAATAGCATTGGGTCTTCTGTTTAATTGGCAATGTCAGAAATTATTGACGTGAGTCCCCCACAGCTCAACATAACAACATGGCTTTACTTCCTATATTTCATCTTCATACTTTTCTACTGGATGGTTAAGACCAAGGTAAAGCAGAACCTATGCAACAAGAGTTGTAGCTTTTTGGTTTGAGAAGGTCAGTGAAATGCCCTCAGGATTTATCCTGAGATCCTGTACCTCAGATTGTAGAACCTTTGTCAGTGCAGCCATGTGGATGAGTCACGGCCATTGCTTGGCCAATGTGCTCTCTGTGAAAGCCTGAGAGAGTGTCTTCTCCTCATGTGACTCTCCTTAGGCACACTCCACGTCATCGATCAATTTCCTCTTTGGCCCCATAACCTTCTTGATCAGAAAATCTGGGACACTACCGAGGTACTTGACGTTACAGTACAAGTTCTCATATGTCCTGAGTCTTAATTGACCTTAGAAGGGTAGGGCCAAAATATTGGCTTTCCTTGTAGCCCTCCTTTTTCTCTAATTTTGGTCTGCAAACTTAGGTTGTTAACCATCCAGAAGAAAAGCTTATTGTTATTAACAAACGATTTACGTTATCAAGCTTAACCTCACTATTTCACTACATTTCAAACATCTTAGGCATAATAAGGAACAGGTATTTTTCATCAAGTATTGACATGTTGAACCTTAAGTCCCTACGTAATATGATAAAGAACATTTAAAAATTAGATTATATTTTAACAATAGGATAAAGAATTCTATGCTTCTCATGTTTGCACATAAGTCCAAAAATCTCACCATATACAACCTTGAAGCAGGACTGTCCCACAGTATTCCTTTTCCTGTCTCTTGCTTTCATTCACCACCCCCTTCTTCTTGAACATCCACCTACCCGAGAGACATCTTAGCAGTAACAGGCATGTCATGACAAGCAGCCCGTGTTCAGAATACCACAATGACAGGCACTCCCAATATGAAACCACTATTACAAATTACCATCTGCAGTGCAGTAGCTTAGTTCACAGATATCAGTATATATAGTTAGTCAGGGTGAGAATCTTTCCAATTAATTGCTAGATTAAAGAATCTTCTGAATATTCTCCGGATCATTGCCTTGCTCAACTTTTACATATAACTGCATGGCTTAACATTGTCATGTTTCCTAGCTCATCCCATTTCACAGGGGGGTATTTATAACAGAAATCACATCCAGTTTGGTAAGCGAATTTGTTCTCTAGCACAGAACAACAGAAACTACATTCATTTGACACAGCTGCAGACTGTTCATAACTAAAGGGTCTTTCACAGTGTATTGGTCAAGGTTTTACTTAGAGGAACAGATATAATATAAGGAACAGATATTAACACAAGATTTACAACCTATAAGGTATTAGAAGGTTGGCTTACATCAACCACAGAGTCAGATGGAGGAGTGTGCAGAGGGCGTCTGCACACCCCAAACTGAGGAGTTCAGTCCCAAGGTCTGAAGCCCACTGCTGTGCTCGAGCTGATGGGTCTGCGAGAGAAGACTGAAGAGTCTGCGAGGGAAAGTGGAGGATCCAAGCCGGAGGTGGAAGAGTCTGCAGGCCAATGCGAAGACTGAAGCTCCTCAGACTACATGAAGAGAGCGACTACTTCCTTAGCCCCTTTATCTGGTCTCTTTGTGCTGAGTCACTCTGGGGGCAGAACCAATTGTGTCCCAGGGCGGGACCCCCACCAGCCGCAAGTGCACCAAGGAGTCATCCGGCCAAGTTCACGCAATGTATCAACCACTACACACAGCTTAGAGATAAGTGCATATTTTTACAAGATACATCTTAAGCTGACTACATAACAGGAGATGGTTAGGGAGGGAGTTTGTGTTAGCTTGCAGCCTTGACACAAAACAGTTATTTATTGTTGAATAGCCTTGAGCCCGAGAGGGAGAGTACATTTCTTAGAGTAGATAACAGGAAGCACAAAGGTGTTTTTTTTTTTTTTTTTTCCATTTTTTGAAGAATTTCCCACAAGGCACAAAACTCTGTTAACCCTTTACATGGCCTTAACCGTTTGTGATCAGAGGAATTCGCTGTGGGCTTTCTTGGCTTGAAGCAATACACCCATGTTTTGCAGACTGCCTGTTCCAGCTGAGAATGGCCCAGTGACCCTCACACACCTCTCCCCTCCCCTTCCCTCCTTCCGTTCTTCTCCTTCTCCTCCTCCTTTGTCTTCTTCTCTTTCTTCCTGTTTCTTCTCCCTCTTCTTCCTTCTCCACAGACTTCCTCTGGAGGGCTTTGCCTTTGCTCTTGTCAGGCCGTGTTTCCTCCAAGAAAAACTAACTTCAGCCATTCCATCTTCAGTAGTAACCCGGTCTGTTCCTGAAGTATGGACTGTGTTGTCCGTTTCTGCCTAACACATGGTAAAAAGTCCAAGCTTACTAGTTTGAAAATTATTGTAATGAATAAGTAACTCCGTCGTATGTCAGTAAATAGCCTAAGCAGGATTAAAAGTTAAATAGACTAAGTTCATAGACTAACGTTCATAAGTTTATATTATTTTTCAGTACAACAAGGGTATAAAGCTCATGTAGAAATAAATTCCTTGCTAAAATGAAAAATGTCCATCTCCCATGTGTGGTGCAGGCGCGCTGAGACGGTGGCTGAGATGTCGTGGTGTGCGCCTGTAATCCCAGCACTTCGGAGGCGGAAACCAGGAGGATTACTACGAGCCCAATCTGTGTAGTGAGACCCTGTAGACCCTGTACTAAATACGTTAAAAAACAAAAAAAAAGACATAATGGAAAATATGTGCATAGAAGTCAGCCCGCACGCCTTTCCCGATCTCCTCCTTCCGTAACGTCAAGTCACTGACTTCTCTCAGCTCCACACGCACCTCTCTGGAGTGGCAGCGTTTCAGCTGGGCTTTCTGGTTGAATATTCTTCTCTTCACAGAGATAATGCGGCTCGCAGAGTCCCAAGATATGATAAATAAAATTAGCTTTTCTTTCCACGAATTTGCGTGTCATCCTTGTGCAGGGGCCATGCTAATCTCCTCTGTATTGTTCCAATTTTAGTATATGTGCTGCCGAAGCAAGCACTTGTTTTTTTTTTTTAGGTTTCAGAGTCTAAGTTTTATAGTTTTTATTGAAATGTTTTTGTGAGCGAAGGGATGTCTTACTGTTTAGGAAGTATTGCATTTTTTCTTTTTTCATTCTGAGGTCTGAACAAAAATGCCACAGTAAAAGTGAAAATGAAAAGATCCCAGAGCCCAATTTTCAATAACTTTTAATGCATCTTTTTCCTTTAACACGTGCAGAAAGCTGTACTTGATTTGAGTGCAGTGAATAAAAGGAAAAACAAATGAAAGTGTGAATATGCTGAAGGCAAGAGACAGAGTGCCTCACTCTTAAAGGGAAGACAGTTTGATTCCTTCTGTGCTCTTCGTCACCTGTCTCCTCCAGGGTCCTTTCTGCTTCTAAATTCTCCTTATGCAGTTTCACCTAAAGTTCTCAGTTCCAACTGTGTTTCTGCTGCAGGGATGGTTTCAATCCAGACAGCATTTTACATACATTCCACACGATATTAAGCAAAATAATGGTAAACCATACCTGTAACTAAATCGATCCTAATTTAAATGCATGAAATATTAAGCATATGAAAATGGTTTGGCAATAAACAGGCCCTTGTGCTTGCCAGGGAAGTGCTTATTCTGCTGAGCCATCTCCCCAGCCCATGACAGTAAAACTGATCCACAGGATCCAACTGGAGAGAAATATTTTTCAAAGTAGAGAATGCTGTGGAGGGAAAGGATAATCCAGTTTCTTTTTTCCCCCACCCCAAACTACTTCTGCGTTCTACTTTAGAAGGCATGCCCCTCGGAATTATTTTATATAAGTGTCATCACTAACTTGGTCCTCTTGTTCCCCCAAACCTACTCCAGTGTAGATTCAGCTGATTTTTTCTACCAAACCTCTTGTTGGGAAGGTTTTCATTGTCCTATACTTTTTTTTTTTTTTTTT
>NW_004524797.1:40104-63598 GCF_000260255.1 Octodon degus | reverse complement strand
GTTACCTGAATGTCAGATTGTTTCCTCATATTTGGGAAGTTTTCTGCTATTACTTCTGCCCATATTTTTTTAATGTCATTTGTATTGACCCCTTTTTCTCACTGATGCCTATTAGTCTCACATTGTTCATCTTTGCATCATCTTGCAGGTGATGGATTATATTTTCCTCCATCCTGGTTGTTTTTAAGAGATCTTTTCTTACCTTGTCATTAGCTGCACCAGCATCTTCAACATCTGAAACTCTGTCTTCTCTTCCACTTAAACAGTTTTGCAAGGTTGTGATTGAGGTTTTATATTCCTCTATATATCTCTTTGACTCTGCTTCATGTGATCTATTTCTTTCCTGTAGTGCTCATTCAAGGAATCCATCATTTTTCTAATCTCCTCTATTTTTTTCTTTATCAATGTGTTCTTTATAAGCAGTTACAAATTGTTTTACTGCAGTGTTTTTTTTCAGATTGGGTTTCCTCCCTATGTTTCTGTAGTTGATTTTTTACTTCAGATGCTATGAGTTCTGAAAATTCTTTTTTTTTTATTTCGAAAAGAATTCTGCTCTGAGTTCCTCTATAACTTTTTACTGTTGCTTATTTACTATCGATGCTGTTAATTCGTACATTTGAGCGAGCTAGTAGAAAAGAATTCTGCTCTGAGTTCCTCTATGACTTTCTGCTGTTTTGTATTTACTATCGACGCTATTAATTCATATATTTGAGCTGAGCTAGTGTCCTCTGCACTTGTTCTGGGTGGGCATTGGATTTCCCCCATATGTTTCTGCATTTGATTATTTACTGCAGATGTTATTAATGCAGGGATTTCTTTTTTCATTTCCAATCTGAGTTCCTCTATACCTGTCTGCAGCTGTTTATTTCAGAAGCCATTGATTCATTGCTTTCAGCTGTGTGATTCCCAATTTGTTCTGTGTTAGTGTCCTCTGTCCTTGTTATGGGTGGGGTTGGGTTCTGAGATTGCATTTTGCTCCTTCTCATTGGCATTTTGTTGCACTGTCTTCTGACCTTTGTTGTAGATCTTTGTTGCAGTTATAGCCTTAGCACATACTGAAGTTCAGGTGCAGATCTACAAAATTTGGATCTATCCAGCTGTGCCTGGCTTGGGTTTGGCTGCTGTGCTCAGCTCCTTTCACCTGCTGCCTTTGGGGGTGAACCTGTTGTGCCCCTCTGACAAGATGTTCTGCCTGGACTAGCTGTGTGGTTCTGTCCCCTACACTCTCTGCAGGGATTGCAGCTGCAGGGTTTTACCCCAGGCCTGTATGCCAGGCCTGAGCTGAGTCTGGAGGGGACAAGGTGGAGTAGGGGGGAGAGGCAGCTCTCTCACACACTCACCAGGCCTGGTCTAGTACTGGATCTGGGAGTTCCCAGAACGCAACAGAAATTCCTACTCTGTGGGGGAGGGGGTGTGGGCGGGTAGTACGGAGTGATGGGGGGTGTCCCAAGAGGGTGAAAGAGGGTGTCACCCATGCTGCACCTGGGCTGGGACCAGTGGGTCATGCCAGCACAGGGTGGCGGGAAGCTCTCCCACACACTCACTGGGCCTGGGCTAGGACTGGATCTGGGGGTTCCTGGAACACGGCAGAAATTTGTATTCAGTGGGCAGGGTGGGGGAGGTGCTGCAGAGTGGTGGGAGGCGTCCTAAGGGGTGGAAGAGGCTCTCACCCATGTTGCGCCTTGGCTGGGACCAGTAGGTCCCACCGGCACAGGGTAGCCCAGAATTTCTATTTTTAATGTTTTGAAGAATCTCCAAATTAATTTCCATACTAGTACTAGTGAGTTTTTTTTCTGTTCTTAAGAAGTATTTTTTCTGGGGTAAAGTAGAATTTCAGTGTTTTATTTTGTATTTCTCTAGTGGCCAGTAATGCTGAACATTTTTTGTACATTTATCAGCTATTTCTATTTCTTTGTCTGTATAATGTCTATTCACTTCACTAGCCCATTTTTGACTGGTTCTTTTATTTAAAGGGTCTGATTTTTTTTTAGTTCTGTACATAGTTTAGAATTTTTTTTTTTGTATGGGGGCTTGAACTCAGGACCTTGTGCCTGCCAGGCAAGTGCTTATGCTACTGCCATCTCCTCAGCCCTTACTGTGGAATTTTGAAGGAATTCTACTCTGTAGAAAATGCCACTTAGCTGCATCATATGGTACAGAGAAATCTTTCATAAAATGAGAACTTACTGGATGTTGGAAACTTCATTATGGTCTTAGTGTAAGAAACTGCCAGTCACCGCATTCTTTAGCAAGACAGTGATTGGTCAGTAGCCTTTAACACTGAGGCAAGGTCTTCCACAAGTAAAAGGATTTGGATTTGTTGAAGGTTCAGATGAACAAAAGCATTTTTAGATATAGTTTTTAATTAAGGTACATATTTTTAAAAGATGGAATGCACTTAATAAACTTTGATATAACCTTTATATTCACTGGGAAACTAAATACTGTATATGACTGTGTGAAATTTGCTTCATTGTGGTAATCTGGAAGTGAAACTGCAGCTTCCGCATGGCACACCTGTACATCCTGAAATATGTACAAAGCCAAAAGAAACAGAGTACAAAAACCAAAGAAAAACTGAAGAGGAAAAGCATCACATTAGATTTAGTACTGAATTTTTGTATATAATACAAAAAAGTACAGACAACTGAAGCAGAAGTAGACTATATCAAATTTTGCATTTCATCCATCAAGAATACAATCAAAAGTATAAAAAGGCAGTTTTCAGAATGAAGAAAAATATTTGCATAACATATATCACATTATGAGGTAAAAACCAGTATATAAAAGGAACTTCTGTAATTTAACAATACAGTAGAATTTAATTTGAAAACAACAAATAACTTGAATAGACATATCTCCAAATAAGACAAATAAATGATCAACAAGAATATTACTCTGGTTTGAATGTTGTATACTGCCAACTTCATATGATGGAATGTTAATCAGAAGGCCACATTAGGTGGGGCCTTTACCAGGTGGTTAAGTCATGAGTACAGAGCTTTTGTGATGGAATTAGTGTCCTTACAAAGAGACCTAGAGATTTAGCTTCTCTTCCAACATGTGAGAATAGAAAAAGGTGCCACTTATTGAACCAAGAAATAAGCCCACCAACTAGACACACGTTTCAGACTCTTCTCAGCCTACAGAATTCTAAGAATAAATTTCTGGTGTTCATAAACTACCCAGTTAATGGTATTTTGTTGTAGAATACCAGATAGTAGAAGGGCTAAATAATAATGAGATGCTCAGCATCATTAGTTGAGACAAATCCAAATCAAAATGAGCTAGCACATATATCATGGTGTCTCCTATAAAAAGAAAAAACACGCAAGAAAACCCAAATGTATGGTAAGTGGTGGCGTAGATGAGGGAAATCGAAACCTCTGTACAACTGTCAGAATATTAAATGGTGCAGACCAGCCAAAACAAGAAATTAATAATGATGTTCCAAGAAAATTAAAGATGGAATTTCCATATCTATCACTTCTACTTCTGGGTATATGTCCAAAGGAATTAAAAGGATTTGGAAATAGATTTGTATACTCATATTCATAACAGCATTATTCACAAAAGCCAAAAATTGAAAGCAGCCAAACTATCAACAGATAGATGAAGAAAAAAATAACATATACATATACAATGGAATGTTACTTAGCTTTCTTTATATGTACTCCACTATACATTGAAAGGGATATTTTGACCTTTACAATGCAGTACTATCTAGCCATATAATATTATTTAGCAAAATGTGGCATGCGGATACAATGAATATTATTCAGCCTTACTCATCTACAATATAATCAAGCCTTGAGAACTGTGGTGGATTAACTAACGGTCAATTTAAGTGAGAATACCCTGAGTCATCTTGGTTCTGGGTGGAAAGGCATAAAAGGAGAAATAGAAGCGAAGATTGCATGCTCTTGGACTTGTTCTCCTGATATGAACAACTTGGTTGTTCTCACTGTCAGAGGAACTTGGTCCTGCTGTCACGAGGGATGGCCACTATTCTCTTGGCGTGGAGAGTCTCCTGGATTATTTCACTTACCACAGTGGTCTTCTGATGCATCCCATTTTCTTGCAAATGACACGATTTCAGTCTTTTTATAGCTGAATGATACTCCTCCATGTATATATACTATAGATTTTATCTGGTAATAGACATTTAGATCGTTTCTCAAACTTATCTATTGGTAATTTTGCCTCTATGCATAGGGTCTGCACTAGTACAGGATACTGTCTGTAAGACAGAAAGTTCAGCAGTTCTTATGTTTTATCTAGTCTGTCAGTGAAGCTGTTGACTGTATTTTAATTTGAGCTACTGAGTTCCGATCCAAGATTTCGGTTTCATTCTTTTTTATCTCTATCTCTGCTATTCTGTTCATTCATATTTAGAATTGCTTTCCTAATTTTGTCTGAATTCTTATGTATCTCATTAAATCTCCTTATCTATTGAGTCTTTTTGAGGAATTTCATTTTCTTCTATTTAAGTCTGCACACACACACACACACACACACACATATATATATATATATATATATATTTTTTTTTTTTTTTTTTTTTTTTTTAAGGGTCTACAGAGTGCTCAGGGTCTCACTACTAGATTGGACTCAGTAGTGATCTGCCTGTTTACAGCCTCCCAAGAGCTGGGATTATAGACGTGCACCTTTATGCCTAGCCTCAATTGCTTAGAGCACCCTGGGGATGGGGCCAGCACAGGGATCGAACCCCTGGCCTCTGCACCTGCTTGCAGGTGCTTTAATCCACTGAGCTATTTGGCTGGCCCTAAAAAATATTTTTTACTTACTACAGGGTCTCTACACAGCTCAGCCTCACAAGCTCTGGGATTACAGGCATGCGTCACCATGCTCTGTTTTGGTGGCCCGCACAGTGTACCTGGGGTTCTGGGCTGGCATGGCATGTCATTTTAGGGACTAAACTTGGGTCCTTGCGCTTGCCAGGCAGGTGCCTAGACTGCCCAGCTATCTCCTCAGCCTGCAAGTCTGCACTGTTATTTCCCAGACACTGAGAAAGGATATACAGTTTATGTTTCACCCAGGCATCATTCACATCTAAAACATCTAGTGTGGGCCTGTAATTCCCTTTATTTCTCTTTATGAATTTACTGTAATGTAAATAACCATAAGCAGCATGTTTTGTCTCCTTCCCTGTACACTGAGCCCAAACAGCAGAACTATATTATTCATCTTCAATTCTTGAAGCAAATCCTCTACTTATTCAATTTACATATTTATTGTCACTAAAGGATAGCATTCTTACTTTTGTTTACAAAAGTGTTGCCAACAAAGGATATTGAATTTGTTTCAGAACAGATTAACTTAGGGAGTTATTATATGAATTAAATAAATAAAGCAAATTAAATAACATGGAAATGTGAAGTTTTTTATAAATTTTAATGAAATATAGAGTAACATTATATGTAAATATTTGTTTTTTGCTTTTGTTTGGTGGAACTGGAGATTGAACTCAGACCCTTGCGCTTGCCAGGGAAGTGTTTATTCTAATGAGCCATCTTCTTGGCCCAATATTTGTTTGTAAGTCCATGCAACATATGCAAAAAGAAATGAAAACAAATAAATAGATGGATAGGTAGAACAAACAAGAGCAATTATTTCTAAAATACACACATGCTTAAAATTATTATTAGAGAATTTACTGAATTTGATTCAGTAAAATGTAAATGAAGCACAAATGAGTTTTTGAGATGAGCAAATACACATCTCAAAGATTAACAGTAATTAATCAGGAAGAATCATTGCAAGGTGACCCAAGTTCTCCATCCTCAGTTAACGTTTACTTCAGTTTTCCTTAGGAAGAAAGCAGTCCCTCTCCTAACCTGTACTTTGATGATTTCCCAGGCACAGTCACTGTATTTTTTCTTTTTTTTCCTCCTGGATATCCTGGAGATAACCCTGCAAGGCTCTCCTGAAGTACCTTTGGGCAGAGTCCACAGCTGCCAGGAATCGTCCTCTCCCACTGCGAACCAAGCAGAACTTCATGCCTTCCAGCTGCTCATCAAGCACAGTGAGGAGTCCATTGAAGAAGGTCTGCTCCAGGAAGCTGAGGAGCGCTCTGTGTGGGTGGGGGTGCACAGCTACTGCAGCAGGTCCTGGAGGACAGGTGTGGCCTAGACCTTCTGGGACTGGATGCCAGCCACTGCCTCCCTAGGGAATCCCAGCTCCCTCTGTCCTTCAGACGCAAGAGAGTGGAGATCCTCCTCATCTGGTCCAACAGCGCTGGTCCAACAGTACAACAGTCTACCTGCTGAGCAGGATAGATCTCTGGGGCAGCTCAGAGCCCAGAGTCCAGCAGCCCACAGTCGCACAGCACCAGGGCGGTCAGCAGAGGGAGCAAGGGGCCATGGGGCAAGGAGGATGCTGCTGGCCTGGCTAAGCTGGGACGGGGTGAATCTTGGATGCCAGGTTCTCTGAGGACCTCGATTGTGCACAGCTTTTAAGTAGGGAACACAATTTTTCATTTTTCAAAAGTCTTTCTTACACTTCTACTGTCCCCCACCACACTTTTGATTTTTTTTGTTATCCATATGGCTTTAGAGCGGAATACTAAAACTATTAATTCTGTAATATAAGGTACATTTTTTCCAGTAAACTTCAGACACTAGAAGTCCAAATGGCCCTTACAGGTCCAGTAACAGGGTTTTATGTCTTGAAGGGAGAAGTGTGTATGTCTGTGCACACACATGCGCGTGTGTGCACGTGTTTTTTTTCCCACAAATGTGGTGCTTGGTCCTAGCCTCTTTGCTTTCATTCCTTTGTATGGAAAGTGATGTCCCTGGGCTATATGGGTTGTAATTCTTTAGGGATTTACCATACAACTGATGACAAATAAACTTTAGAATAAAGAATAGAATGTAGTTTGCCTTATATATTCCCAAAAGAGGTGGGTGGTTACCGACAAACGTCTCTGGTGTTTCTGCTTCACAGGCCATGGGGTTAAGATCACTGCAGGCACCCTCCTTTCAGTCCACCTTGTTCTCACTGAGGCTTACAATGGCCTATTAGCTGGAATGATTCCACAGCCTGTCCTGGCTGTTTTCAGATGTGTATGTGTAGGGGGATTCTAATTCCAACAAATGTTATTTCTCCAGCATCAGCTCACCACGAGTGGTTACTGCATCTCTCAACACTCTGCTCTCAGGTGACAGAATGTCCCCAGCCCACATTCCCACTCACCAAAGGCAAGCTCAGTATATTCTTAAGGCTTCAGAACTCTTACTAGAGGTGATGTTTACTTGGTTGCCAAAATAATAAATCTTCAAACATTTTTTCTTTTGGCTCTAAGGAGACTGTATGAAGGACCACTGTTGTCAACAGTGACCTTTTTATCATGGGTTGTGGCCTCAGCTATCAAGTCACCTATAGTGCTTGGATACTAACTGTAAGTTTAATTTTGTCTTAGATGTTGGAATTTATCAGTTTGTCATAATTTTATCTTTACTCGACAAATACTTTTTGTTTTGGTTATCATTTTTATTGACCAACACTTAAACACTGTATACTTATTATACTTAGTTTCTGAGGTGGATACACAGACCTCGGTGGTGATCGTGTGCTCAGTGAGCAGCTGATGATACAGGAACTAATGACCTACAGACATTTATCCAGTTAATCTGATTCTATCAGGGTTTTTGTTCTTCTCTTTCTAACACTATCAATGCAGGGCAGGTTCAGGCTATTATGTTTATACTTTTTTACTTTAATTTTTGACCTTTTGGAATGCTGTTTATTGGCCAAAGTTTGTTCTTCCATGCTTACCTTAAACTGTAATTTATGGTGAAGTAATACAAATAGAGTGAAAAAGGAAGGCAGAGGGATAGTATCAGTTTTCTCTACGATTTTCATTACATCAGATTTTTCTCAACTTTCCTAGAAAGCAAACCCCAAAGTAGCTTGAGTGCTAAAAGAAAAAAAAAAATGATGTTGTCATGTAAGTGAAAAGAAGGAAGTAACTGCTTGTTAAAACAGCGAAGTGTAAATTAGTAAAACTCAAGGAATTATAATGGGGGTGGAAGGAACTCAAGGCCAGTGCTGACATGCAAAAGGGCAGGAAGATGGCTGTGTCTGGGAGAGACTCACTGGAGAGCCACTCCTGGCTCAGAGCCTCAGCATTACAAGACCAGTCGCCTGACTCCTTCACTAAATAAGATGTCATCACCTCTGAGGAGAGCAGGCAGGAGTTCAGCCGCCCAATTCACAATCACTAACACTCTCTGACAGATAATGGGTGTTGTTAGCCTTGCCTGAGCACACCATCTAATAATCCACTTAGACAACAAAAGGATCACTTTGAGAAAAATAGAATGAAAAGAAAGAGAATTTGTTAATCCCAGAAGATTCTGCTTTTATTTGGAAAACAATAATGGTGATATTTAAAAAGTAATGACACTGAAATTTATGTTAAATATGGATTAGTCACATTATATCTTAAAAAATATGAACTTTCCTCAGTAACATGATTTGCATGATATATCACTAATAGAAAAAAAAATCAGTCTAGAGGATTAGACTGAAACGAGTAAAACTTTCAGAGGGCTAGACTATAGGAAGGGGTAAAAAACTATTTTTCTGAAATTTATCAGATGAAATCACATATAATTTCAAAGGAGGGAGCAGGGCATGATTCTAAGCCAAAGAGAGGTCAGGACAGGAAGCCTGAGATGACAAATGTAAGTTCTTCAAATGACAAAGGGTTGTTCTTTATTAGGGGATGATGGAGGTATAGGGCAACAGTAGGTGTGGTATAGTTTAAACAGATTTTGTTTGAAGGAAATTTTTAAAAATACCTTTTAAAAAGTCAGAAAGCTATAGATTTGTCTGCCATTTGAAAAGAAATAAAAGTAAATATTTCAACAATGAAGTATCTTAAAATAACATTTTTAACTTCCTGAATGTAGACTTCTAGAAGCCTATTTTTGATGAGAGCAAGAGAGGTGAAACATTCCACCTAATTAAAAAAAAATCAAAGAATTAAAATGTTATCTAATAAAAGAACAGATCTGCTAAAATCACTGTAATTGAAGGTCAGGTCACCAATATCTGAAGTCAGGCAGAGAAACAACTGGACATTACTTATTTTCTAGTAAAAATATGCAAAGCAACCTGTGAATTATTCTTGGCAAGGAATAACTGACTTGAATCTGATCATATTCCAAATCCAAGTACCTATTTACAGGAAATACAGGTGTAAGAATAATATGTTAGGTGCAATCATAGAGCTACCAGATACCATGATCATGGAATTTCTTTAAACACAAAAGCATAAACCAAAAGCACCTAACAATCTTCATTCCATTGACAGTCCAGACGTGTACTTGAACTTACCCCCTTCACATCCTGATTGCGGGGCACTCTGCAGGCCAATCACGCTTCTCACTCCCAAACATGACAGCACCATTTTGGACATGCAGCCCAACATTATTTTTGTATTGTCCCTTGATAAAAGTGAGTAAGGAATCTATTTTTTAAAAATCTTTCCATCCAGGGGTTGGATTTTCAGTATGAGAAAGACTTATACAGGGGCTGAGGAGATGGTTCAGTGGAATAAGAACTTTCCTGGCAAGTGCCTGAGTTCAATCCCTGGTTCCACCAAAAGAGAGAGAGAGAGAGAGAGAGAGAGAGAGAGAGAGAGAGAGAGAGAGAGAGAGAGAAAGACTTATACAGCCAAGATGGAGGACTCCATGCAAGTTCTACATAGAAACAGTGAAAGCTTTACCAAGAAGAGTCTGGGCTTAACTCCAGTGTCAGCTATATTGCTAAATGTAGTTGTATTTGCCTATCTTTATGGTTGGCAATAAAATAAATGATATTCCCTGCATACCTGTATTACCTGTCTTTCAAAGTTTAAAAGATGTCATTTTGGTTTTGAAAACATTACCAAATCCAAAATTAAAAAAAAAAAAAAAATTGCTCAGTTGTTCACATGCCTGTGTGTGCAAATACTGTGTCACACGGAGCTCTTCCAATGGCTCCACACTGCACATCCAGCCCTGTGCCAAAGGCTATGCTGCTGTCCAGGTTCTCCATGGCTGTCTGGGTGTTGAGATGGTGTTCTACAGCCATTACTACTGGATGTGCTTGCCTCATATGAAGTACAGCGAGGAGAGCTCATTGTGAGGCTGCGCTGAGGCAGGAGAATCATGATCTTGAGTCTAGCCTGGGCAACTTGGCATCTTAAGTCTGTCTCAAAGTATGACAAAGGCCATGCTCATAGCAGCACAATCTGTCATAGTTAAATCTTGTAAAAAGCCAAATGCCCATCAACTGAGGAATGGATAAAAAAAGATAGTGTATTTTTACACAATGGAGTATTATTCAGCTACCAAAAAGATGAATTCGAGGCTTTTGTAGATAAATGGATGCAACTAGAGACTATATTGGTAAGTGAAATAAATCAGATCCACATGTGCAAATATCATATTATCTCGCTAGTGTGAGAACCTGAAAGAGTAAATACAATTTAAAAAGTACAAAAGATACAGTGAAAAGAAAAGAAGTTGTTCAATGGGAAGGAAGATATGGGATGAGTAAAAAGACAAAAGAAGGGCAAAAGATATATTTAGGTATATATGACGGACAGTTTGGATAATTGCACTGCCAATTTCTGCTGGTGTTTTGAAAGGAGTAGTTAATGCTTAAAATTTTTATTCTTATTTTTTTCTTTTGAATTTCTTATATAACTTTTTTCTTTAAGCCAATCTTGCACGTTTGTATCTGGTAACCTAAACAACTAATTTGAAGATAACATCATGCAATACAGCAACCACTGTTGAATTCTTCACTTTGTTCAGTGAAATTTTGTATTGTTTTCTAATGATAGTTTTTTCTATCACTATTTTGTATTCTTTAAACAAATATGAAAAAGAACTGTGGATGGAGCTACTGGGATTGTCCTCAGTATTGAAAAAAGAAATGTATTTGTCTCTTTGTTTTTGGGGGACTCCATTATTACCAGCTTTCTGATTAACTTTCATAGGCTGCTACCTAAGAGCCTTTCTGCAACTCACATTAATATCTGGTTTTAATGTATGTCAGTTTGATCTTTGTGTAGACCCTGATCCTCAAGATGTGTCCTAAATTCTAAATACGCCTACTTAGTGAAAAACACACCCACTGGAAAGTAGGAATGAGAGTTGACCCACTGATGTCATCTTTTCAATTAAGTAAGTTAAATGAGTATCTGCTGTGCTGGAAAGGTCCTTTTCCACTTTTAAATGTACAGGAATGATGTCTGTGTGCAAATACTGTCTTCATAGTGCTTGGTTTGTAAAGAGGCTGAATTGTAAGTAGAATTTAAAAAAAACCTCTGGGTTTCACTGCTCTATTAATAATTTTCCCTGTGCTATGACGGGTTGGATCCTAGGGAGAAAACAAGTTTTCAGCAGGTGTTAGAATAGTCTTCCACCCTTCCAGTGCTCTGCAGGTTGATGTGGTTTCTGTCATCTGAGTTGGGCTTGCTGATGTGGCCATTTCTCAGTGGGAGAATTCAGCTCAGTTTAAGTCCACTTTAGTCTTTTCTCTTTCAGTTTGAAATGCTTGAACAGTTGGCAGCTCCATGTCTTTAGCACTGTTCTGTTTCAGAAAACACTGGAAGCACCTCTCTCCTCATATCATGTTCTCAGTAGTGAAGTTTTGCATCCAGGTTGGAGAGGAGGGCTGTTGCTTTGTTGTTTCATGCATGTTGCTCAGCTAGTTCAGGCAAGAGGAGAATCAGGGGAATGGTTATCAAATTTTCTTTTAGTCTATGAATAACCTTCAGTTCTAGGTAGAAAATTCATAAAATCAGTTTTTACACCTTAAACACTCAATTTGTGGAGAGTAGAACTGTTGGGGCTGTGGTGTAAGTCTGAAATGTTAAGTCATTCTTAGGGAATGAATGAAACTGTTTCAGTATTGTTGAGATGATTTCTTTCTTTGATCTTGAAAGCCAGTGATGGGATTGTAAGACAGTAAAGGCTAGGGGAGGGAATTTAAGCATTATTTCTCTGCAAGAATGTAGTATAGGAGTAGGTGGGTTGTGCAGTTTTTCTTGTACCGAATACCACTGTATCCAGTCATATATGACAGTCTTCCATGATTAAAGTGACATTCCTTCAAACAGAATGCTTTTGGTCTAGCAACATCATTGAAATAATTAATACCCCAGGGAACAGAGATTATACACCCATAGAATGATCAAATATTTTAAGTTTTTCAATAAAATATCCAGTTAGTAACTTATTTGTAGTTCAGAATTGTCTAGTAGCTGTGTCAAATACTTGTAATTTGTTATTCTCCTGAAGTCCCCTTTCTTCTGCATGGTAAACGCTCCAGCAGTCTTAGGTCACCTTCAAAACTATAATTCTGATTGCTCCCTAGATCCTGATAGAATTTCTCTATCTTTTCTGCACAAATACAACTTCACATAGGCAGAATCTCATATGGGGGATTTGATCAGTGGAAGTTCCCAACAGAGTATCCAATATCCACTTTTACACACTGAGCCTGGAGGCTAAGTTGAAAGGCATTTCCTTGATATTGAGCTACACGTGGAAACATTCTCAAATGATAGATATCAATTTGCTGCATATGGCTGAACTAATTACCAGACAAGTTGTAAGCATAAATGAGGAGTAGAGACATCATTGCCTATGTGGTGAACAAAATGGACATTTTAACAGAATTCATAACCTACTCCCATTGCTGGATAAAGTGCTGGAGACCCAACCTTAAAGGCAGAAAACACTCCCTAATGTTTGAGCTTAAGTGATACCTACAGTATACGATATGTGAAAGGTTTGGTAAAATCTGCATGTAACTTTCTGATCTAAAGAAATCGACAAAAAAATGGAAGTAAACCCTGCCTAATATAAACAAATATTCTATCAACTTATATTAGGGTTTATACTCATCTTGTTCAGATGGCATGAAAACTAATCTTACTCCTTCATTTTAGATAGAAAATAGGGTATACAGTCCACTCTGGATCTTTTTAGGAGGCATTATTAAGAGATAACCAATTTTCAGTCTCATCTATCCTGAGGAAGAATATGCAATCTGTGAGATTATTTTGCTCTGAGACACTATTTTGAGAAGAAAATGGGAAGTGCCACTCGTACTGTTGATGTACCCAAGAAATACTTAAGAGTTCATGCATAGTACTAAAAAAACCCTTCAGGATCAGTTGGTCCATATTACCCATGTGTATCCTGTATACATGGTCTCTTGGGATGGGTAAAAGTTACAAGGCTATATAGCATGAGTGACTTGATACAGCCACACGGGCAAATCAACATAAAAAGCTTTTAGAATACTTTGAGGTTGTCTTATTTATATTTGGATATACTGCATACCATATCCTTTCTGTGATTCATAGATTTAAAACTATTTTTGTAATGACATTTTCTGCTAAAAAGTAAAAATAGGGGCCGGGGAGATGGCTCAGTAGAATAAGTGCTTCCCTGGCAAGCCCAGGGCCTGAGTTCAACCCCTGGTTCTGCAAAAAAAAAAAAAAAAAGTAAAAATAAAAGCACAGGGAACATGCACACAAAAAAGCAGCAACAATAGCTCTTAATGCTTATAATTTGCATGAAATGCTGCAGATTTTTTATTCAAGTTATATGAATAAGTCAAAGCAAGTTAAATGGATTCCACCGTGTGTGTGTGTGTGTGTGTGTGTGTGTGTGTGTGTGTGTGTATAGATAACGGGATGAAACCCAGGGCCTTTGCACTTAGCTACACCCCAGCCCTTATTTTGCTTTTTGAACTCTTGAGTCAGGGTCTCATTAAACTGCCTAGACAGGTCTTAAACTTTCAATCCTCCCAGAGTGCTGAGATTACAGGCATGTTGCTCTGATTATTTGACTTAGTATACACCAAGTTACCATAGGTTTTTATATTTGTAGGGTCTGCAAAAAAAAAAATGGATACACACCTCAGAAAAAAGTGTTTTTTTCAACACATGGTGTTATCCTCATATGGGAGACCCCAGAGGAGAACCCACTACACTGCTGGTTCTTACAGAAGAAATTAAAAAGCAATGTGCTGTGATCTCAATGACCAGGGTTGCCCAAGCAGAGGTTTGCCATATTAATAACTGTCTGGAAGCTCATGGCCACCACTTTGGGCATCTCTTGAAATTGTAGAGGCTGAAGGTAACCTGTATTAATCTCATAGTGTCAATAAATTTAATAATAAAAATTTACAATTTTTCTTTTCCTTAAGTGTGTATACATTTTTGGTGAACTGTGTATAATTGATAATGATCAATAACCTCATTTTCACATGTCCTACAAAAAGTTTTTGATTTTTGTTATTGTTGCTTCGTTTAAATGAAGTAACATTTTCCTGGAGTCTAACTGAACAAGCACTTTCAATTTCAACTACTAGATGGCAGAATACCATTAAATTCTACAAAGTAGGGGCTAATCAGTGGAATTGTGTTCTCCAGTATTTAGTGAACTAAATTGTGATTAGTGAACACAACTTCAGCTTCACAACTCCAGAACAGAACTTCTACAGTATGTGAAGTTATCCTTAACTTGTAAGTCTTTTACTGTAACTCGTACTCAATCATTTAAATATATATCAAATAATGGGACACACCAACAAAATAAAAAAAAATGGCAAAGTTATCACCAAAAGGTCAAAACTTAAAAAAAAAAAAAAAAAAAAAAAGATGGACATATCTGATTAATCATGCTGTGAATAAAATGGAAATTATTTAAAGGAAACAGAATGGTTAAAGTAAGTTAGAAACAAATTATGTGTATGCAAGAAATACATATACTCAACAAAGAAAAACGTTACCTGTCATTTTTAAAATTAAAAATAGAACTGCAGATTCCCTCTGAGGCAATCACTGAATGACGCTCTGCTGGAAATGCAAGTCCCATATTCCTAGAAACAGTTTATTTTTTTTGGTAGAACCAGGGATTGAACTCAGACCCTTGCAGAAGCAGATGCGGGGGGGGGGGATTGAACTCAGACCCTTGTACTTGCCAGTGAAGCGCTTATTCTACTGAGCCATCTCCCTGGCTCTCCCCTAGAAACAGTTTCAAGAGCCTAAAAAGGTATAACTATTCAGATTTACTCACAATGTACCATACGGTGGTACACTTGGGAAAAGATAAATATTTAGATCCTGATTTAGAATGGTAAAAATGTGGTATCCTGAAATATAATAAGTGATATGTTATGGCACATTCATTCAATGCAATACTGTATAGATATAACACTTTCAACCCTACTGCAGAGCAAAATGAAATTAAAATAAAAATAAATGATAAAAGGATGCTAGCTTTCTCTGTAGTACCTACTAACTACTGAACGTTTCTCTCTCAAGCAATGTTAGTAACATCCTCTCCTGGTAGCCCCGATATATATACAATATAAAGGATCTGAAGAAATCACACAGGAACATGAAGCATGTTTATCCCAGGTCTTTCAGCAGTTAACAACTGGTTGAGCTATTGATGGGACACTAGTTTTCATCCTTGATGGTGTTTTTAAGTTTAAAAATGTTCTGTAGAAACATTTTATTTTTATGAGAATAAACAGTATTTTAAATGCAAAGCAAAAACATACAAACATGATCAAATACCTACATTTTGAAGGCAAAGTACAAAGCATACTGTTAGCTACCGTGTGGGGGAACACATCTGCATTAGCTATGTAAAACTAAAATTTTTTTCTTACTGCATACGCATTGGTAATTAGGGAAAAGCACTTTAGATATTTTCTAATATCTACAGATTTAAAAACTGAACAAAGCTGGGCATGGTGGCATGAGCCTAAAATCCTAGCACTTGGGAGGCTGGGGCAGGACTGCAGCGAGTTTATGACTAGTCTGGGCTACAAAATGAGCTCAAGGATAACTTGAACTGCATAGTAAGACCCTGTCTCAAAAAAAAAAAAAAAAAAAAAAATTAGTTTTCATCTTTATAAGTTGGATTTGTCACATTTTTATTATCTGATTTTATCTGTTATTCTTGACATATGAAAATAAATCTTTCTAGTTACTTCAAAGCTCCTTAAAATGAAGTTACTTCTAAAATTAGAATACAAAAAGATGCATAAGCCTGATTGCAAACTTATCTGAATGGTCTTGCATCTAAAAAACCATAAGGGATTGAGGAAAAAAAAAATCAAAGCAAGAGTCAGTTAAATAATATTTATTATATAAACAGGTCCTATAACTTGATATGAAAAACAATATAACTCCAGTAGGTATCACAAGGGCAGAGGATATGAACACTTGACCAAGAAGGAAACACGGTTACCCTAAATACATAAATATTCAGTCTCAATAATTAAAGAATGATTGGAATGCCATTTCTTGCTTATCCAATACACAGTTATTTATTTATTTATTTTTGTGGAACCAGGGATTGAACTCAGGCCCTTGCACTTGCCATTCAAGTGCTTATTCTACTGAGCCATCTCCCTAGCCCCAGTACACAAAGTTAATAGCAATTTCTAGTTTTTCTATTTTCTACATGTATTGTTTTTAGTAATAAAACTGAACCACTAAAAAAAAAAAAAATAAAGTATGAAAATATCTGCCAATGCAGAAACCATAAAAAGCATTAAAATGAATCAACACTTGTATGGGCAGTAAGGTTCAGATCCCTAGAAGCCAGTTCCTTTTCCCTTGCTTCCTGAGTTTTATTACGGGATTGTGGATAGCGAGAGTTCTTGATTTACACTCTGACAATCTCCCAGATACAAGGATGAAAGTACATTTTTCTCTACAGGAAAGTACTCCAAGAAAGCACCTCATCAGAACTGTTGTTACAGAGGTCGCCTACAATTTTCATTTGGTAGTAGGGTCATCATAAAATTTCCCCTATGTAATTCTCAACCAGTACGTGTGCCCTTGGTATTGACAAAGTTGAAGATCTACTTTAGTACTGCATGCAAGACAAGATTGTTATAAGCTTTCTGTAGCAGGCTTCTGAGGGAGTCTGAAGTTGGTCCTGACCTTGAGACATGGCAGAAAGGACTTTTTTCTGATTTGATACAGAAGAGACTATATCTCTTGCTTGCTCAGTTTATAACCTTGAGGCAGATAACACAGCTCAGAATGTATGTGGGCTGCAGCAGCACCAGGGCAATCAACCCCAAGTACAAAATAATCATGTCAGGATGTTTAAGTTGGGAGACTGAACTTAAAATCCTATAGCTTTGCTCAGCATATATATATATATATTTTTTTCCTTTTTCATATCATAAATGTTGCTGTACAAAAAGGTCAAAAAAAGCAAAATTAAAGTCACTGAGCAAAAATAATTTTCTGAAATTTGCACTTTGCTAAATAACCTGTAGAAAAAGTCCTACAGAAAATAAGCAGAAAAAGGTAATGTTACAAGCAGAAAAAAGTAATGTTAAGCTTTATCTGACTAAACAATTTCGTCAAATGACAAATCTGGCTGTTCACTTAAAGTACTGTAGCCCCTAGCTATCTAAATTCTATGTAACTGTATGGACATTTATTTTCTGATACTGAATTAGAAGCAGCTGTTCTATGGAAGAAAAAAATTGAAAATTTTACTATAGTTATAATGCTAATCAATTTTAAAATTTTATATATACTTACAAATATATGTGTATGCATTTGCACTGTGTATACATATTTCTCCTTTCTCTCTCTGGATTGCAAATCCTGACTTTGGGTTATTCTAAGTGTAACCACACAATCACAAGAGTTGGCAGATACATGAAACAGTCTATGCAAGGAGGGAAGTGGCTAATAATACTTGACAACCTTTTATTTTTTCAGACTAGAGCAGATGGCCTCCTTTAATGCTTTTTAGTCAGATAAAAATTTTCAACTTTGAAGCACAGATATAACTATACACTTACAATTGTCACCTACAATTTTGCTATGTAGCACTACAAAAAGATATCTAACTTAAACATTTTTCTACATTTTTTTCATTAACATAGCTGAGTATGTTGAATACATTTTCAGAATGCACTTGTTACACATTTAATAAACATACTAAGCCAAACAAGACAAATAACATGTTACCTTTCTGTGTAGTAACTGTACCAATCACTGTAAGATACAATTGAAGGGAAGCATGAAATTATCCAAGACACTACAAACCTAAGAATGATCTGAAGGTGCTGAAAGAGGCGACTCTCTAGAAGGTGATCCAGGGTTTTCTTCAGGTGGAAAAACAGTGAGAGTGCAAGCTCGAATGCCACCAAGTGACTCCGGAAGATCAAAAACTTTGTGCCATTCATCTTTTTCTGGGTCATACTTCTGGACAATTTCTACCATACAACGGTTATTCCATGAATATCCACCAACAACATAGATTTTGTTTTCAAAGACAGCAACTCCAACATCACTCTGACCTCTTAGCATAGCAGCAATTGGTGTCCATTGGTCAAGGGTTGGTGAATAGTATTCACAGCTTAGAACATCATCATAATCACTTGTTCCTCTGAAATGGTTGCCACCAATGACATAGAGCTTATCTCCAACTGTACACATACAATGCAGACCTCTGACTGTAGTCATCGGGGCTTTCTGTGTCCACTTGTCTGTATCCGGATCAAAACACATAAGCTCATTTTGGAAAGTGTCATGGGTAATTCCTCCTGAAATATACATTAAGCCTCCATACACTGTTCCAGCATGGCCATAGTGGGGTTCACTCATTTTTGCAACATAGCTCCATTCATTCATTCTTGGGTTGTAACATTCTACTGTGGCCAGTTCACCAGCTGCACTGCGCCCACCAACTGCGTATAAATGTCCTTTGAGGGCACTCAAGTGGAAGAATGTGCGTTTTTCATTTAATGATGCTACCTGCATCCATTTATTATACCGAGGATCAAATCTGAAAACTGTGTCAACAGCAGTTTTTCCTTTTGTATCATAATTACTCTGACCACCAACGACATAAAGGAAGTTCCCGATGACAGCAATGCCATGCTGGTAACGAGGAGCATCCATAGGGGCTAAGGCTCTCCACTCTTGAGCTCTTTCATCATACATCCGTAATTCTTTGCTGACAACCAGCTGCTGCCTCAAAACTCCTCCTAATGTAACCAAGTGAGTAGAATCAGATCGAATGGCAGTTCTGTCTGACTGCATCACTGGCTGCATGTAAGGCATCATTTGGTAATTGCTAGCTTCCAAAAGCAAATTCACACAGGTATTGTCTGTTCTCATGAAATCGACTGTCTGCACGTAATTGATGAGGTCTTGTGGTGTCATCAATGGAAATCGAATATTCTTCATTAATTTTGCAGCATAATCCATCCGAGGGTCTTCCAATCTCAGCCAACGGCAGGCAGCCTTGAAGAGTTCAAGCTCAGTACAGTGCTTAAGACTATTACTGGAAAGCACAAAGGCAAGCCGTTCAAAAGGAAGCTTTAGAAATTCCCCAGTACTCAACAGAGCAGGAAAGTTCTTCAGGATGAAATTATTAACATATTTATCTACTTCTATGAGATTATAGGTGTTAGCAATTCGTCCAACCTCAACACAGTTATCCAAGGAGACTCCTGATATAAGAAATACTTTGCAGAAATCCAAAACAGGCAAAATTTGTAAAAAGCTGGCAGCTTCTAGTGTGTCCTGAAGATTGTCCATATTAAGAGAAAGTTTTGCAGTATATATAAAATCAATTATTTTCTTCAGACCAACTTTGTTTACCCCATGAAGCTTAATGCACATTAAATCTTGTTCTTTCATTCCCCCTGTGAACATAGCTTTGAAATAATCACTGGCAGACGCCATCATAGCTCGGTGAACAGGGAAGATTTCATCTCCATCACCCGGTACGAGGGTCACATCGCAAAGCAACCCCTCTATTCTTAGCTGATCAAAGCCTTGCAATACCACCGAACTGTGAGTATTGCTGGTAAAAAATCGTGTGGTTCCTGCCTTGCAAGCCTGCAGGTGGGCAGAGACGCCCATATCGCCGTTGCCAAGAGACACTTTCATGTGAAAGCCTTCCTCTTGAGATACACGCAAGAGAAAGAAGCTGTAACCTGAAAGTTTCACAGGAAACAGGGTTGTCCGAAGAGCAAGAGAGCTCGCTTTTCTTATCAAGGGCAAGCAGTCACCGCCGCACCCCGCAAGCCACACCAGTCATCCACTGAAAACTGTTCTGCTGCACGACCACAAAGGGATGTGGGCCTCAAATCAGCTTATTAGGCTGTTGACTCATCACCCGAGGCAGTTAAATGACCCGGTTCACCTCGTCTGGCCTCCGCGGCCGCCCCACAAGCAGTTCCGCTCCGGGCCAAGGAGGAGGCGCCGCCACGTCCTGCAGCTCCGTGGCTCGCTCCGCGGTGAGGCGGACACCTCGGCGCGCGGCCCGCTGCGCCCTCCGCTGTTACCAGTGTCGCCGCGGCCACCGGCCTATCTTCTAGGGAGGTTCTGGAACACCGGCCTGGGCCAAGGCCTGGCCCTGGGTCTGGAACACCAGCCTAGTGCCGGACGCCGAGCCAGTTCTTCCGGAAAGGACGCCTCCCAGGATGCCCCGGGCTAGGAGCGGCCGTGCGGCCACTGCGCCTGCGCGGGTGCGGAGCCTCGCTCTCGCGCGCGGGAGGAGGGGGCGAGCCGCGCTGCTCTGGCGGGTGGCTGCGGCGCGGTTCTCCCGCGGGGAGGGCGCGGTTAAGCAGGCTGCGTGAGTGGGTGTGCTTTGGGCTGCGCTTTTGGCATAAAGTTTGTCCGGTGTCTGCTTTTTCTTTACTAGTTCCTCTTCCTGGCTTCTGTCTTTGAATAACAAGGAAATGATGACGTTTTTCTGTAACTGTAGTAAAAAAAGAATGTCGTAGGAGGGTGCTTGGATTTCTTTCTTTCTTTTTTTTTTTTTTTTTCAAACCATAAAGCACTTGAGACTTTTTCTCTCACGCTATTCAATTAGTAGACTCCTGAAGGATAACTTTGGTTCATAGTTTCAATTTTTAAAAATTATTTTAAAACTGTATTTGTATCTACTAAGATATGACAATAGTAGAGTATGCAAATTATACGTTCTGAAGTTTTGGCTTGCAGTGCGATGCCATCATAAATAATTTTGTCATGCTTTTCTACTCACTACTTTTTAAATGGCTACATAATTTTCTAGGAACTGTTCACTGTACCTGTTATTTGCCCATGGATACATACCTTCTTGTTCTCTATTGTATGTAGAATATTCTTATATAGAATATTCTTATAGAATATAAGCTTATAGAATCTATGCACAAAACTTTATCTTGCTTTGGAGAGTGTTTGGTAATATATTAAAGTCAGTATGTCCAAAGTATTGTTATCCATGATGTTTGAGTGTTCCCCTATGCCGGTATTTTTCTCTAAGTGGACATTTTGGCTTGCATTTGTGGAATAAGTGGTAAATTTTAACAAAATTTATATATGTTGACAGAGTTTCTTCCAAATTTTAGAACGTTTTTAATGTTGCTATTGTTTTCAAATCCTTTCAGTTTCTTTATCGATATGTAAGCTAAGGAAAATTGTTGTATTACACCTTATTATTATGTAAAAGAGACCATAACATCACACAGTTCTCCACCCTTTATACTTGCCCAATGTTAGTATCTATAGATCTTATATATTTTTTTCTTACTTATATTTTTACAAGATATTATTGCCCACTGAATTAATGTGTCATGTCTATAGTTCTCTACCAATGGACATTTAATCTAGTGACAATTCTCTTTTAGCAGAAAGGTCTAGAAGGCTTGGACCAACACTGCCCTCCACAAGATACATTTTATTTGTTTTACATAGTTGGTTAAATGTCTATTAACTGCATTTAATAGACCAAAATCTCAACTGTTGTTTATAAGTTCTAAATACTAATGGGCTGGAGGTTTTTCTGTGTGCATTTTCTATTTTTAATTCTTTATTTAGGTTTTTATTTTATGATATTAACTGTACTTTGTGTTGTTTTTATGACTTATGATTTTGTATCTCCTTGTTAAAGTCCCTAAGCATTTTCTGCAGATGGGAGCTTTATCTCTCTCTCTTTCTTTCCTTTCTTTCTTTCTGTTTGTCTGTCTTTCTGTCTTTCATACTGGGTTTCACAGAGTAAGCTCAGACTTGTAGTGATCCTGTGTCAGTCTCCCCAATACTGGGATTGCAGGCATGTACCACCACACCAGGTTTTGGTGGCCAGCACAGCACACCTGGGGTTGTAGGACCAGCATGGCATGTGGTACTGGGGATCAAACCTGGGTCCTTGTGCTTGCCAGGCAGGTGCTTAGACCGCTGAGCTATCCTCCCAGACTGAGAGCTGTGTTTTTGTGCACTGTCAATTTTACATTTAGAAATAACTTCATTTCTTTACATTTTCCCCATGTGACCCAATATTGACCATGTAGAGCCAATTCGTTACATTTCTCATTGTCAGTTGAGCTTATGAATTACCAGGTCCTTTTTATATTTAAAAGTTCAATTTATTTTTACATTCAGTTAGAATTTGATTGTCATCTATGATATGAGAATCTAGATTTTTGTTTAGATTGCCAGTCATTATTTATTACTATTTATTGAAACTTCTCTTTCTTACTACCGCATAAAATAATCTCCATTCCAAACAATATTATGAGGGGTTGGGGAGATAGCTCAGTAGAATAAGTGCTTGCCTGGCAAGTAAGTGTAAGGGCCTGAGTTCAATCCTCAGTTCCGCCACAACAAAAAACAAAAAACAAAAACAAAAAGCACCTTAATTAGTACTGCTAACATGACTAGTAATACTCTCTTTGATCTTTACTTAATTTTTCTTACTGTCATCAGTTTTGTGCTGTTGCTACTTTATATACCATTTATTTTCTGGCAATGCTCTGCTAGATATTGTAAGATTTTTTCCTTAGGGCCAGGGGGATGGCTCAGTAGAATAAGCGCTTCCCTGGCAAACATAAGGGCCTGAGTTCAATTCCTGGTTCCACAAAAAAAAAAAAAAAAAAAGAAAGAAAAAGAAAAAAAAATTTTTTTCTTGTTTTAGTCTTTAGTATTTTTACTTGATTATTTCTGATTAATTTTAGAATTGTGTTCGAATAGTCAACACTGATTTATAAAAATCACCAAATTTGACAGATTCAAAAAGAACCATCCTGCAATAAGTACAAATACTAGGTTTTTTTTCATTAAATAATGGAGTTGGATCAAAGAATTTCTCTTCCATAAGATCTGTGATAAAGTACAAAAATTAGATTGAAACTAGCAGACCAGCACTCTGGGAAGCTGAGGCATCCGGAAGACTATAAGTTACAGTCCAGCTTTTTTTTTTTTCTCAAAATTTTATTGATAGACAGATAACAATGAGCTGTTTCAAATCAAATCAGAAGTACAGTTTCAACAAATGATACACTGCTTATATTCTTCTTGGTTAGTTGCTGTACAAGATGCAGACTTGAGATCCTATTTACAAACACCATTAGAACAAATCATTCTATTCATTAAGAGAATGTAACTATATATCTATCCTAACCACTTTGAATACACAGA
>NW_004524797.1:25797-33979 GCF_000260255.1 Octodon degus | reverse complement strand
ATCTTTCTGCAGCTGTTTCTTTATTTCAGAAGCCGTTGATTCATTGCTTTCAGCTGTGTGATTTCCAGTTTGTTCTGTGTTAGTGACCTCTGCACTCTTTATGGGGGGGCTTGGGTTCTAAGGTTGCATTTTGTTCCTTCTCGTCATTTTGTGTAGCACTGTCTTCTGACCTTTGTTGTAGATCTTTGCTATAGTTATAACCTTCGCACGTACTGAAGTTCAGGTGCAGCTCTACAAAGTTTGGACTTATCCAGCTGCGTCTGGCTTGGGTCAGGCTGCTGTGCTCAGCTCCTTCCATCTGCTGACCTTGAGGGTGAACCTGTTGTGCCCTTGTGGTGAGATGTTCTGCTCCTGGACTAACTGGTTGGATCTATCCTCAACACTCTCTGCAGGGATTGCAGCTGCAGGATTATACCCCAGGCATGTATGCCAGGCCTGAGCTGTGCCTGGAGGGGGCAAGGTGAAGTAGGGGGAAGAGGAAGCTGTCCCACACACTCACTGTACCTGGGCTAGGACTGCGTCTGGGGGTTCCCGGACTCGGCGGAAATTCCTACTCGGTGGGCGGGGTGGGGGAGGTACTGCGGAGTGGTGGGGGGCGGCCCAAGGGGGTGGGAGTGGTTCCGGCCCACATTGGGCCTGGGCTGGGTACAGTCCAGCTTGAACAACCTAGTGACTCAGTAAGGCTCTGTCTCAAAAAAAAAAAAAAAAAAAAAGATTGTGTAGTTCAGAGCAAAGGGCATGGGTTCAATGCTAGCACTCCTTCTCCCCGTCCCCAGAAACATCAATGCAGATGTATCCACTAAAGTTACAGGGCTGTAGAGAAAGAGGAAGTAAATTCTGCAAAGCAATAACAGAAATCTGATCTATTTAAAAGCCCTGTAACTTAGTACTTGCATGGAACTGTTCTGTTCCCAGGCAACACAGCTGAGCATTAGTTTTCTAAAATGGAAAGTGGGGTTAGAATACTTAATACTGTAGAGCTGATGAAAGTACCTGTTATAACATATAGTTTAGTTCCTTTAGCAGAGTTAATAGAAGGGAGCTATTTTCCAAAGGTAGATCTATGTAAGACTAATTTTCTCCCCATAAAATGATTTGAAAGTGTACCAATTTTCTTTATAGCTGAATGACTCACAAAAATTAGCTGAATTCTGGCAAGAATCTTAAAGAGGAAAAATAAGTATGCACAATACTGAAGGTATATTTGACTTTTATTTAGTGAGCACAATGGCTCGAATTGGTATCTGAAGTTGGATGGAATCTTCTAGGCCAGTGTGGGAGGAACATACTATATTCTTTTCCTGATTTTGGACCCTGGTACACTTCTGGCCTCTCTTCCTGTCTTTCTGGATCTGTTCCCTGCCACACTGCAGTAGTTTCCTTGTTCTCCAATGTAATAATTCCTAGGGCAGCTTCTTCATTCACTCACCTCTCTTCTGTGGGTCTCTTACCACAGCTGTAGTTTCTACCTTAAAGCTTCCTGAGGTAGGCACAAACGGAAAGTAGAGGGTGAGTGATACTTTAATATCTTGCCAAAACATGTGTAAGGAAACTCTTCCTTTTTATGTTGAATATTTTTGGAACATAAGGCAGCTCATGTAGCTTAAAAGAAACAGCGGAGCCCAGTAGCTGTGTAAACTAATAAATCTCTCACAGGAAAGCAGCTCCTGGTGCCTAGTGCTCACAAGGAAGGCAGGCTTCTGACCGTACACAAGATGAGATATGCTGCTTGGCATTTTCCTCTAGAACGGAAAAGAGGCTCTTCCCTTCAGAATTTAACTCCAAGACTGTGACTTTTGTTTTTGTTATAAAGATAATGAGTATTCAGCTGCAAGCCGGGTGTGGCACCTTTGGGGCACGAGTAGCTGTGAAGAGGGAAAGAAGGAACCAATATGTGTTTGCTTTCTCCAACCTTTGGTGCAGAAGCAAGACTCCTGATGAATGGCTCCTCCTCCTGCTGTGTGACACTGGAAGTGCATAGAGCCTGACAACCTGAGGATGAAACAGCCACAATAGTTTTAGCATAATCTTACATTTGATGGCACATTAAGTGTGTCTTTTAATAGTAAATTTCCAATTATACAAGTTCATTTTTTATAACAAATCTGTTGACTCTATCCATGACTGGGAAATATATTCACTGTAGCTTTGTACAAGGGTTGCAACATCTCTTTCCCTCTGACCCAGTATTAAAAGAGCAGTCTTGCTCCATATCTGCCAAGAAATTTCTTAATCACCCCTTGTGAAAGGCACAGCTAATTATTACATCTTTCTGAACTCTAATTCCTTGGCACAGTTCTTCATTCACAATGCTGAATGCCTACAGCCAGGTTGACAGCTGTTTTTAGAGTGCTGTTTATCCTGTATGAGAATTAGTGAGGTGTTCCTGTTCTACCCTGTCCCTGAAAGATGAAAATGCCGTGAAGGAGTGGGCTTCTGATTCACCACAGAACAGACATCAATGAATAGTTTGAGGGCCGTTACCTGATTAAAGCACACTGGAGGCCTTCTGGACATCCTTTCATCAAGCCAGTCTATTGGCAGAGCCCTCGGTCTTAAAAAAAATTTAGTGTGGCAAGAAAAATTCATTTTTTATAAGTAAATAATATACCAGTTTGGGGCTTCAGAACTTCTGCAATTGAGAACTACAGCAGATTTCATGAACAATTAGAACATTATTTAACTATGATTTATGATGCATTGTAGCTATACTGGCTCCCAAGTCTCTTCATTTATCAAACTTTTATTTTTCTCAAAAGGACGTCACTGGAGGATTTTGTCATCATTGAATCCAGAATCCTTTCCTTCAGTGTCATAGTTTTTGGTTATTCGCAGCCTTCTTTTCTGCCATCAGTTGTTACCTTAGCAGTTTTGATTTCCTTCATCCACACAACATGAGCACCAGAATCATAGATAGGATGCAATTGGCTTGGGTCTATTCCATTACAAGCTGTTATTCTCGTGCTTGTATAAGGCACCTGGGGCTTGTAAAACTCGCTGCATATTGTCTAGGTATAACTTATTTAGTAAGAAAAAAATGACCCTTTAAACTGTGCTAATTATGAAAAGGTAAAGATAGAAAAAATTTGTCTTCTAGCTCCCCTTGAGGATACTTGCTTATTCCAAAAATCACAGGGTCTTATGTGACTGGCACAGTGAAGGAGACTGACTGCCTGCGCTGAGCTCCACCAAGCAGGTGGGTGAATGCAAAGCATCACTGAGGCCTTATTAGTAATGCCAGCTTTCAGGCTTCACCTCAGACTTCTTGATCAAAAAGAAAAAATCATGAGGGCTGGAGAGAGAGCTCGGCGGTCTAAGCGCCTGCCTGGCAAGTGAAAGGTTCTGAGTCTGAGCTGAATAATGAGACCCTGTATCAACAACAACAACAACAACAACAACAAAATAAATACTAAGAATTTAAAAATATCATGGGTGAGCTATACAGTTTTATTTCATTTTTATTTCTTATTTAGTTTTGTGGTACTAGGGCTCGAATCCAGAGGGATTCTACCACTAAGCTACAACCTCAGCTGTTCTATTTTATTTCTTATTTCAAATTCTTGTCTAGTTGCTCAAGTGAGATTCAACTCAAGACTTGCTTACTCAGCCTCCCTCATGCTGGGATTACAGGCATGCAAGACCAGCCTAGCTCCTCACAGATGTCTAAGTAATCAGAAAAAGGGTAATTTAAAGAATATGTATAACACACCTGTGTAAAGCTCTATTGAAGTGAGCCACTTTTCTCCAGTCCTTCTGATTACACTGAGTTGCATCTCACTACTCCTCAAGGGGTCTGTGTCTCTTGATAGGCTCATCAGTCTGTTCTTAACTCTGTCCTAGGCTTTGTCTAGTGGAGTGACCTTGCCAATGAACTAGAAGATTCTTTTTAATCTCCTGAAGGAAAATTGCCCTCATAAGTATCTTTCATTGGATTTCCAGAATATCAGTTTTTTTTTTTTTTAAACAAAGCCCCATCCTTTGGAAAGGATGATCTCTGCTTCTCATAGCCGATGACTAGGTATAATTTGTTTTTCTAAATGAGAATGGTGCTGTCATTGTTGTGTTACTGAGACACAAGACTTACAACTTAAAGAAGGAAAGAATTCATAGAGATTTCATTCCCTAGTCTGCTGGCTCCAAGATGGGACAGCCTGGCAAGGGGGTGAAGTATGGGCAAGCTGCTCATGTCAGGACAGTAGAGTAGAGAGCAGTGGACAGCAGTGGAGGGACATGGACTCTCCCAGGCCGCCTCTACCATCCCATCTCTTCCAACCAGGCCCTACCTCCTAGCAGCACATCTGACTGTTAAATCAGCAGTGTCCTTGTGTTCCAGGTAGCTCCCCAAGCTTCCTCTATGATTGTACTGGGATTTATTGGCACAGTTAGATATAAAACATAACAATAAGGTAGCCTACAAGCTTGGGTTTTGGGGAATTGAAAGGTTGCTTATCTCTTTTTAGTTACCCCACCTCAAAATGCATTACTTTTCCATTGCCACTTGAAATATAAGTAAATATCAAGGCAAACACTTCATTTCTGTGAAAGTGAGCAATTCTAACAAAGACCACGACCCGGTATCTGGATCACTGAGTCTTTTACTCTGCTGCTTCATTACCTTAGACATTATGTATCCGTGGCATGGATTGAATGAAGTTAGACTGGACTCATGGAGCTAAAAATCCTTCACTGAGCACCTTGAAATGGTGAAAGAAGAGAAACTGTATATATTTAACAGTAGAACAATTTTACAAAATAGAAATCTCCAAGTAAGTGGTGCAACACATGAATGTCTGTACTCCCCTTAATCCTTTGTTGAAAACTGTGGACCTGAGATGTAGTGAGTTGGTGGAGCAGAGTAAGCTCTTGTTTTGCTTTTCTCCCAATAAAAGTTGGCCAAAGAGAAGATAAAATAATGTAAGAACTTAGCAAATCCAGAAGCCAAATAAAAATATATTGTTTATAGGCTTGGGAATTACTCTCCACCATTGAGTAGTACTCTTGCCATAAGAAGGAACCTAGATTCACAGCTAGGGACATAAAATTGTCCATTGCCTACCAAACAGTAATCCCAGATTTAAGGAGGTTCAGCAACAGGATATTTTTTCTTTAAAATTGATTTTTTTTAACATACTCTAAAAGTAGTCACTGTACAGTGATCATTGCCCTGGGGGAAGTTCAGTGGGGGCAGTATTGATAATGAAGCAGTGAACATTGAAGAGATTGGTTATGCCAACATCTAAGACTATAGTAGGCACTACTGAAAGATCTGCTATATTTCAATTAAGAAACATATTTCCTCTACTGGTTTCACCCTGGGAAAAAGAAACAGCTTTTGGATCTACGCAGGGCTGGGCTCCATGACATCATCACAGGACATGTGGACCCCATGGTCACAATGAGGGAACCTAGCAGAGTGCACTGTTCACAGGCTACACAGTGTCTGCAGAAAAATGAAGCCAAGAGTGTTGAAAGTTGGGAGAGTAGGAGGGGACAGGGAAGAATGAAGGCAAAGAATGACCTCAGGGGTGGGAAGGGATAGGAGTCTCTCTATTGTCACATCATGCTGCTCGGACTCTTGCCTCTGCCCAGCTCCATGCCTTAAGCTCCCCCTGCGGGTGACTGAGTAGAACATGGATGAGGCAAGATGGGACTTCCATCCTGGTAGAGAGCATGTGCACATGCCCTGGGAAGCTCCATTGTGTTCCTGTCTCTGAGCATGAAGACAGTGCCTGCAGAGATGCTCTCAGGTCAATGAAACCCATTTTTGGATCAGTGCTCTCCTTATAGCTAGTCCTTGTGATGAGCAGGTTTTGTATTTAATACAAACCATTGGTCTATCAAGATTGAGATTCCCTGATCATAATATGCTGGACAGAAGCATGGAACATCTTCAGAGTGCACAAAGCTAGCTCATAGATCACTGACAAGTTCTGAAATTCACAGGATGCAGTTTTTCTGGGATCACCTTGAGCCATTACTCAGCCCACTGAAGCCAACGCAGTCACTTGTTCTAAGTGATTCTTTGTACTACATCCATTCAGTCTTCTTAGTGCCATGAAAGGCTCAAGTGGAAAGATTGCTAAAAACAGCGGAGCCAAGAAAAGTGCAGCCATGAATAACAAGAGCCCATGAAACAGAGAAAAGTGCTACAGTCAGCACCAGAAGATGGGGGAAGACAAGGGTTTAGGCCTGATGGGCTCATTCCAACTCTGCCTCACTCTTTTTACCATCTCCCTCCCATTCTAGGTAGAAAAGCAACCCTTATGGCCTACTTACGTAGCACACAAAAACGTGGAGAAGCTAGTGTCTGCTCTTCATTAAATGATTGTATATGAGCATATAAAAACTTTTAGAAACATAATTTTTTATTATTTGGCTATAAATGCACATCTTTTTATATATGGTTCACCACATTCATCATTTTATTTGATTTTCCTGACTTGAAGTTCATGGATCATGAGTAATCAAATATGCAGCAAATACAGTTCTAGGTTACCTAGCGGTGACTGGTGTCTCCCAGTAGGGACGATGAACTTTCTCACGCTCAGGGTGGTCCAAAGCTACTCACCCGGAGAGTGGTGAAGGATTGGAAGTGCTGAGTGACTTTCTGTGGGCCACATAAGTTGGGTCCGACTCACAGTTCTTTGTTTCTCACATTCTGAAACAACGTAGCAATGCACTCAAGCAGTGTGTTCTCTGGCCTTCACTTTCCTCTCCTAGGCTGTCCTGACCGTAAGAGCTGCTCCTTTAAGTTTTACCTCACATGCCAGCACTTCTGGCTCCCGTTCTTCCTTTCTCTGTAGTGGATGCTATGGGCTGAATTATGTCTTGCCCACACTCTTATGCTGAAGCTCCAACCGCAGTACTTCAGAAAGTAATTGCATTCAAAACTTAGTTTTTACTGTATTAGCATTATATAGTGCTATATCCTATGTGTAAATGCTAAATGTAAATTAATTTTACAGATTACATAATGAATAAAGTAGTTGCCTAATTTTCCCTTTTATTGCAATGTTTTTATTATTATAATAAACATATTTCCTATGATGACAGATACACAAATAATTCTTGGATTCCTTGTATTATTCGTGATTATATCTATATCTCATCTAAATTGATCACCTAAATCATAAATTCTTGGAGAGGCTCATACTCCATAAGCATGTTAAAATTAATATTACAGTCTGGGACAGTTCTTTCTCATGATGGAAAGCTCAGAGAACTTCTTTTCCCCAATATCTAAAATAACCAACAGGGCTGCCCAAACAGCTCAGACCGTTAAAGTGCCTGCAAGCAGGTGCAGGGCCCAAGGATTTGCCTGGCCGGCCCCGCCCCTGGGGCACACTGAAGAGACAATTGAGACTGGGTGTGGCGGTGCACGCCTGTAATCCCAGCGCTTGGGAGGCTGTAAACAGGTGGGTCATTAGTAGTCTGATCTAGTAGTGAGACCCTGAACACCCTGTAGACCCTTCTCTAAAAAAAAAATACAACATAAAAAATAAGAAACAACAAAATGAGATGAAGGTCAGGAAACATGTAATACCATCCAACAATAAAAGAAAAATGAAGAAGTGATACTGAGCACTTCCAATTTTCTTTGCTTTCTTAAGTCCCATTCTTCTTCTTACACTGTAATAGTCACTTCTGTCCTCAGGGGAGGAGTCCCCAGTATGATCTCTTCATTCCGTTTTCATCAACCTGCTCATTCATACAGATATTTCCTGTTCCATTTTAGTTTCTGGCCTTCAATTGTCAACCACACATTTAAAGGCAAAGCTGAGCGCTGGAGGCTTTTCAGAACCTACTATGTGACAGGCTTTTTAAAAATTATTGTAAAAGTTTTTAGAAATGAAGGAGTTTCCTTGTTGCAATGATGTAACAGTAGGTGATGCAAAAAAGGAACAGAAGTCAAGACTCATTTTATGCTGGCTGTCACCAAAATATTTAGAGGTAGAGTGCTGCCTACTGGAAAATATGGGCAGAGACAGAGGAGTCCAAGTTTGAACAGCCTATCCCTTCCTTCCTTCTTCCTTCTTCCTTCTTCCTTCTTCCTTCTTCCTTCTTCCTTCTTCCTTCTTCCTTCTTCCTTCCTTCCTTCCTTCCTTCCTTCCTTCCTTCCTTCCTTCCTTCCTTCCTTCCTTCCTTCCTTCCTCCCTCTTCCTCCTTCCCTCCTTCTTTCTTT
>NW_004524797.1:9136-20607 GCF_000260255.1 Octodon degus | reverse complement strand
AATCCAGAGGGATTCTACCACTAAGCTACAACCTCAGCTGTTCTATTTTATTTCTTATTTCAAATTCTTGTCTAGTTGCTCAAGTGAGATTCAACTCAAGACTTGCTTACTCAGCCTCCCTCATGCTGGGATTACAGGCATGCAAGACCAGCCTAGCTCCTCACAGATGTCTAAGTAATCAGAAAAAGGGTAATTTAAAGAATATGTATAACACACCTGTGTAAAGCTCTATTGAAGTGAGCCACTTTTCTCCAGTCCTTCTGATTACACTGAGTTGCATCTCACTACTCCTCAAGGGGTCTGTGTCTCTTGATAGGCTCATCAGTCTGTTCTTAACTCTGTCCTAGGCTTTGTCTAGTGGAGTGACCTTGCCAATGAACTAGAAGATTCTTTTTAATCTCCTGAAGGAAAATTGCCCTCATAAGTATCTTTCATTGGATTTCCAGAATATCAGTTTTTTTTTTTTTTAAACAAAGCCCCATCCTTTGGAAAGGATGATCTCTGCTTCTCATAGCCGATGACTAGGTATAATTTGTTTTTCTAAATGAGAATGGTGCTGTCATTGTTGTGTTACTGAGACACAAGACTTACAACTTAAAGAAGGAAAGAATTCATAGAGATTTCATTCCCTAGTCTGCTGGCTCCAAGATGGGACAGCCTGGCAAGGGGGTGAAGTATGGGCAAGCTGCTCATGTCAGGACAGTAGAGTAGAGAGCAGTGGACAGCAGTGGAGGGACATGGACTCTCCCAGGCCGCCTCTACCATCCCATCTCTTCCAACCAGGCCCTACCTCCTAGCAGCACATCTGACTGTTAAATCAGCAGTGTCCTTGTGTTCCAGGTAGCTCCCCAAGCTTCCTCTATGATTGTACTGGGATTTATTGGCACAGTTAGATATAAAACATAACAATAAGGTAGCCTACAAGCTTGGGTTTTGGGGAATTGAAAGGTTGCTTATCTCTTTTTAGTTACCCCACCTCAAAATGCATTACTTTTCCATTGCCACTTGAAATATAAGTAAATATCAAGGCAAACACTTCATTTCTGTGAAAGTGAGCAATTCTAACAAAGACCACGACCCGGTATCTGGATCACTGAGTCTTTTACTCTGCTGCTTCATTACCTTAGACATTATGTATCCGTGGCATGGATTGAATGAAGTTAGACTGGACTCATGGAGCTAAAAATCCTTCACTGAGCACCTTGAAATGGTGAAAGAAGAGAAACTGTATATATTTAACAGTAGAACAATTTTACAAAATAGAAATCTCCAAGTAAGTGGTGCAACACATGAATGTCTGTACTCCCCTTAATCCTTTGTTGAAAACTGTGGACCTGAGATGTAGTGAGTTGGTGGAGCAGAGTAAGCTCTTGTTTTGCTTTTCTCCCAATAAAAGTTGGCCAAAGAGAAGATAAAATAATGTAAGAACTTAGCAAATCCAGAAGCCAAATAAAAATATATTGTTTATAGGCTTGGGAATTACTCTCCACCATTGAGTAGTACTCTTGCCATAAGAAGGAACCTAGATTCACAGCTAGGGACATAAAATTGTCCATTGCCTACCAAACAGTAATCCCAGATTTAAGGAGGTTCAGCAACAGGATATTTTTTCTTTAAAATTGATTTTTTTTAACATACTCTAAAAGTAGTCACTGTACAGTGATCATTGCCCTGGGGGAAGTTCAGTGGGGGCAGTATTGATAATGAAGCAGTGAACATTGAAGAGATTGGTTATGCCAACATCTAAGACTATAGTAGGCACTACTGAAAGATCTGCTATATTTCAATTAAGAAACATATTTCCTCTACTGGTTTCACCCTGGGAAAAAGAAACAGCTTTTGGATCTACGCAGGGCTGGGCTCCATGACATCATCACAGGACATGTGGACCCCATGGTCACAATGAGGGAACCTAGCAGAGTGCACTGTTCACAGGCTACACAGTGTCTGCAGAAAAATGAAGCCAAGAGTGTTGAAAGTTGGGAGAGTAGGAGGGGACAGGGAAGAATGAAGGCAAAGAATGACCTCAGGGGTGGGAAGGGATAGGAGTCTCTCTATTGTCACATCATGCTGCTCGGACTCTTGCCTCTGCCCAGCTCCATGCCTTAAGCTCCCCCTGCGGGTGACTGAGTAGAACATGGATGAGGCAAGATGGGACTTCCATCCTGGTAGAGAGCATGTGCACATGCCCTGGGAAGCTCCATTGTGTTCCTGTCTCTGAGCATGAAGACAGTGCCTGCAGAGATGCTCTCAGGTCAATGAAACCCATTTTTGGATCAGTGCTCTCCTTATAGCTAGTCCTTGTGATGAGCAGGTTTTGTATTTAATACAAACCATTGGTCTATCAAGATTGAGATTCCCTGATCATAATATGCTGGACAGAAGCATGGAACATCTTCAGAGTGCACAAAGCTAGCTCATAGATCACTGACAAGTTCTGAAATTCACAGGATGCAGTTTTTCTGGGATCACCTTGAGCCATTACTCAGCCCACTGAAGCCAACGCAGTCACTTGTTCTAAGTGATTCTTTGTACTACATCCATTCAGTCTTCTTAGTGCCATGAAAGGCTCAAGTGGAAAGATTGCTAAAAACAGCGGAGCCAAGAAAAGTGCAGCCATGAATAACAAGAGCCCATGAAACAGAGAAAAGTGCTACAGTCAGCACCAGAAGATGGGGGAAGACAAGGGTTTAGGCCTGATGGGCTCATTCCAACTCTGCCTCACTCTTTTTACCATCTCCCTCCCATTCTAGGTAGAAAAGCAACCCTTATGGCCTACTTACGTAGCACACAAAAACGTGGAGAAGCTAGTGTCTGCTCTTCATTAAATGATTGTATATGAGCATATAAAAACTTTTAGAAACATAATTTTTTATTATTTGGCTATAAATGCACATCTTTTTATATATGGTTCACCACATTCATCATTTTATTTGATTTTCCTGACTTGAAGTTCATGGATCATGAGTAATCAAATATGCAGCAAATACAGTTCTAGGTTACCTAGCGGTGACTGGTGTCTCCCAGTAGGGACGATGAACTTTCTCACGCTCAGGGTGGTCCAAAGCTACTCACCCGGAGAGTGGTGAAGGATTGGAAGTGCTGAGTGACTTTCTGTGGGCCACATAAGTTGGGTCCGACTCACAGTTCTTTGTTTCTCACATTCTGAAACAACGTAGCAATGCACTCAAGCAGTGTGTTCTCTGGCCTTCACTTTCCTCTCCTAGGCTGTCCTGACCGTAAGAGCTGCTCCTTTAAGTTTTACCTCACATGCCAGCACTTCTGGCTCCCGTTCTTCCTTTCTCTGTAGTGGATGCTATGGGCTGAATTATGTCTTGCCCACACTCTTATGCTGAAGCTCCAACCGCAGTACTTCAGAAAGTAATTGCATTCAAAACTTAGTTTTTACTGTATTAGCATTATATAGTGCTATATCCTATGTGTAAATGCTAAATGTAAATTAATTTTACAGATTACATAATGAATAAAGTAGTTGCCTAATTTTCCCTTTTATTGCAATGTTTTTATTATTATAATAAACATATTTCCTATGATGACAGATACACAAATAATTCTTGGATTCCTTGTATTATTCGTGATTATATCTATATCTCATCTAAATTGATCACCTAAATCATAAATTCTTGGAGAGGCTCATACTCCATAAGCATGTTAAAATTAATATTACAGTCTGGGACAGTTCTTTCTCATGATGGAAAGCTCAGAGAACTTCTTTTCCCCAATATCTAAAATAACCAACAGGGCTGCCCAAACAGCTCAGACCGTTAAAGTGCCTGCAAGCAGGTGCAGGGCCCAAGGATTTGCCTGGCCGGCCCCGCCCCTGGGGCACACTGAAGAGACAATTGAGACTGGGTGTGGCGGTGCACGCCTGTAATCCCAGCGCTTGGGAGGCTGTAAACAGGTGGGTCATTAGTAGTCTGATCTAGTAGTGAGACCCTGAACACCCTGTAGACCCTTCTCTAAAAAAAAAATACAACATAAAAAATAAGAAACAACAAAATGAGATGAAGGTCAGGAAACATGTAATACCATCCAACAATAAAAGAAAAATGAAGAAGTGATACTGAGCACTTCCAATTTTCTTTGCTTTCTTAAGTCCCATTCTTCTTCTTACACTGTAATAGTCACTTCTGTCCTCAGGGGAGGAGTCCCCAGTATGATCTCTTCATTCCGTTTTCATCAACCTGCTCATTCATACAGATATTTCCTGTTCCATTTTAGTTTCTGGCCTTCAATTGTCAACCACACATTTAAAGGCAAAGCTGAGCGCTGGAGGCTTTTCAGAACCTACTATGTGACAGGCTTTTTAAAAATTATTGTAAAAGTTTTTAGAAATGAAGGAGTTTCCTTGTTGCAATGATGTAACAGTAGGTGATGCAAAAAAGGAACAGAAGTCAAGACTCATTTTATGCTGGCTGTCACCAAAATATTTAGAGGTAGAGTGCTGCCTACTGGAAAATATGGGCAGAGACAGAGGAGTCCAAGTTTGAACAGCCTATCCCTTCCTTCCTTCTTCCTTCTTCCTTCTTCCTTCTTCCTTCTTCCTTCTTCCTTCTTCCTTCTTCCTTCTTCCTTCCTTCCTTCCTTCCTTCCTTCCTTCCTTCCTTCCTTCCTTCCTTCCTCCCTCCCTCTTCCTCCTTCCCTCCTTCTTTCTTTTCTTTTCTTTTCTTTTCTTTCTTTCTCTCTTTCTTCCCTTCTTCCTTTTTTCCTTCCTTTCTTCCTCCCCCACTTCTTTTTCCTTTCTTCTAACCTTAAGAATGGATGAAGTAGCTTCGTATCTTAGAGAGGGAAAATTCAGCTCTGGATGGCTTCTCTTGGCATTAGGCAGCCATGTGGGTGGGAGAAAGGATCACAATTTGTTTCGCAGCTCCCTCCAGGTCACTCAGGCTGCTTGAATAAGCACTCAGTTTCTATGCTATCCTTGCAGCAGCGGAGAGCCGGCCCCTCTGATTGCAGAACTTGAAGGGCAATCAAAACTCTGTTGGTTGGTATATTTAGTCTTAGGAGGAATTTGCCAGTTCTACAGGCACTTCATCACTAGTAGTGCATCATGTTGATTGACTTTATAATCAAGACAGAATTCTTTGTTTCTGTCCATATTGAATCACGACTTTTCATCCCTTCCTCTTTGATCCACAGAAAGGGAATACAGATAAACATAAGTAAGGCAACTTCAGAGAACACAACCATTAGCTAGCAACAGCTGTCGGCCATCTATTGGAGTAGAACTGGAAACTATAAGTATTCAAAATATTGTGATGGAGGAAGTTAATTAAAAAGTGTGCATGTGCTCAGGGAAGAAAGAGCAGCCTCAGCTTGGGTGCTGTCTTTGCCTCAGGTTAGAGATCTACTGTGCAGCGTGCTTCCTTCCAAAATGTAGAGGGAGGTCGTGGTTAGGAGACCAATTTTTTTGAGGTTATGAGCAGAATATATTTATTGAGAGAAAGAAAGCTCTTGTCTGAGAGAGGGACGGGGGGGGGGCGCTGAGCAACTTGTCCCCCAACAGACTAATTTTTGATATTAAATGATTTTTGTCTTTTTTTCTGCTCTATCATGAGGAGGCCAGTTTTTAATTTTTTTTTTTTTGGTAATACCGGGGATTGAACTCAGAACTGTGCTTGCCAGACAAGCGCTTATTCTACTGAGCTAGCTCCCTGACCTCAGTTTTTTAAATTTTTAAAAATTTATTTATTCATTTATTTGACACAGTGTTTTGCTACCCACAGTTCAGACTCATAGTAATCCCAGGAGATCAGTTTTAGGAGCAAGGAAATACGTATTTTTAGACTCATGTGGTTTTCTTACTGTCAATTATCTAACACTTCACTCATTGGTTGCTGGTTCTCTTTAATGTAACTCTTAATTTTTTTATTATAATATTGGGTTATAAAAGTTGTGTGATTCATCCCAAGTACTGTAATTTTCTCTTGGAAATTTCTATAGATATATTCTGTTCTGTATTTCACACTCATTTAAAAGGCAGAACTGTTGCAAACACATGCATTAGGACTCTAGGTTCCAGGATGCTAGTGGGATGAATGACCCCTGTGCCCTGGTCCTATGTTGCAGCAAAGCCAGACTTTGTCTCCAGAGGAACCTGTGGTACACTAAAGAAAGGACTTTAAGGTGGAAATGTATGCATAGGTGCTCAAGGATAAGCTGCAAAAGCATGGCTCAGCACCAGCTGCGCAGCTGAGGTTTTCCAGGGTCAGTAATAAAATTGTACAGGTAGCCACACCTTGCCCCCTTACTGCCTGCCAAGCTTTAATTTCCATACTGTAGGTGTAAAAGTTGTCCCGCTGGACACAGAAACACTGTAAAGATCCCTCTTCCTACAAACACATCTGCTACGGGTTGTGCCCAGATGCCCCTCCCAAAGCCTTATGTGGTCACAGGTGGAGCTTTGGGGAGGTGGCCAGATCTAAGGATGTGTGTTGCTTGGATCAAGGATGTGATGCTGGAATTGATTCATGTTGCAATGCTTGGGCTAAGGGTGTGTGGCAGTGTGGGTAGCCTGGACAGAATAGAAGAAATATGCAGAAAGAGGGTTTCTTGTAGTACGCGCTTGCTGCTTCTGCCTGCCCTGCAATGCCCCTCTACCATGCTACCTCACCTTGGAAACAGCCGGCTATGAACTGTAAGCTCCAAATTGCAAGATAAATAAACCTTTCCTTCTTTAACTGGGAGCTTTGGGTATTTTGTCTTGGAAATGAAAAGGGTAACTAAGATAACACCCAATGAGCTGGTAAGGGACCCAGTAGCTCAACTGTGTCTTTGTTTATACACTTGTATGATCTGAGCTCACAGGAGAAAACTGCACCAGGCAAATAAGCTGCACCTGATGAAACATGAAGCTGAAGGCCAGCAGCAGCCCGAGAGTGTTAGGAACAGACATGCCTAGAGCACTAGTTGGAACACAGGTCCTCAGAAGATGGACTAGTGCCAACAGGCAGCACGAAGTCACAGGCCGCCCCCGTGAGGAGGAGGACTGACACAGACATCGACAGGGTCTTGCTTTCATACAGACATGGCCAACATCAGTGTCTCAACACCAAGACTGCAGCAGCCTCCTGAGAAGGGTTATTCTCACACCAGGACTCAGCAAGAGTTCACAGTGTGAGGAAAATTATTCCTCAGGTCATGAAATATCTTAAATTACCTTTATGATGCCATCACCTGTAAAGACCAATGGAAACACTGTTTGAACTGAAGGGATACGGGAAAGTGTTATATAAATTTAGCTACAAGTGGAGCAGATCATTCCAAGTAGGGCAGATATAAGAAGTGCACACATGAAAAAAATCAATATCTAACAACAAAGTCCTTTGTGAAATCTACATATGTAATATAGTTTATTGAAAAGAAGGTATTAGTGGATCAATCCTCTTCTTTACAGATAAGGCATACTGTGCTGAGTTGGCATATTTAAAAATCAGTGTTTGAGACTTTCTGGGAATTCGTGTTCAAATGGTTCAAAAGGCCAAAAACATCAAATCTGTGACAATAACAAATTAGATCAATTTGCTATTACTATGCATATCTAAAAGGCTATTATATCCAGTCTATGACAGTTAATAATGAAGCTGGTAGATGACAGAGTCTATAAAAAAAACCAAACAGGGAAAGGCACATACAAACAATAATAATATTTTGATCTATAAAAGTAAACCACATAAAACATGTTGAAGAGTTACCATGTATCAAGTGCTCGGCTTTCTATGGATTCCATGCAAAGCAAGCTACCTTATCCTGCACTGATGGCACTAGGGCACCAAGCAACTACTGAGATCGTTAACTAGAAATTTTGTACAAACAAGTTTTCCTCAGTTTGCCTGAAAGAGTTGAACAATAAAAACTGTATTGGGAAAATAAAAATTACCGGGCTACCAAGCAGAAGTGATTTTTTTTTTTTTGGTCCAAATGCCTTCAGGGCAGGTTTGGCTGGCTTGAGTTGTGGGGATCGAACCAGAGCAACCTGAGCCTGACTGCTTTGTTGAAGCAGCCACTTAAAGAACTGAGCTAAGGGGCAGACCCCCAGAAGTGATTTTAATTAGTTAAAGATGTCACTTCCTTATGCAAAGCAAATCTTTCCTATTAGTATCTGATAACTTGATACATTTGATGCCTGGGAAACATGAATTAGGTAAGAAAAGGGTTACCCTTAAGGACTATAGTCCTTCATACACTCTACAGGCAAAGCTAAAGATTTTCCTGAAGGTAGATTACTTTAACAACAAAGAAACCTCCCTAGTGAAGGAGCTCTGACACAACTGATGTGGCCAGCTTGCTTTCCGTGACTTTCAGCTGACAACATTTGGTCATCTAGAGTGGAGATTGTTAGTAGGTGCCATAACCATATGGGGATGAAGCAATGCCTGGGAAATAATGTCTGAGAAGGTAGTCTTCCCCCTCACAAGCACCTGAAAAGAACTAGGATCCCTCCTGGGATTATTGGCAAAGATGGAGAAGCACTGTAGACTTTTTAAGAACATGTTAATCCTAACCTTAAGGATCCTGTGAAACATAGCCACATGGACTGGCATGAGTATTTCTAGAGGAGAAAAACAGGGATGCTCACACACCAGCCTCATTTCTGAGTAAAACAGCAAATGAAACTGTTCTTCATTCTAAAGAATTTATTTGTTGTAGATGGTTTGGTAAATTCCCAAAGAAACACAGAATATCTTGGGGCTGAGGGAGTCTTTCCCCATAATGGAAGAAGGGTGACCACAGAGGTAAGGAACAAGTCTAAAAATCTGGTCCTAGGACAAGAGGAGCAGTATTTACATATGAAAAAAATGTGTGTGAGCATTTCCACATGAGATTTATATATACATGCACACTTCAATATTCATTTGAGTTTGTATATTTGTTTTACTGTATAACTACTTTTGTAAAAACTGATATCTTAGCCTGACATAATTGGTCATCTTTGGCTATCTTTAGTCATAGAGAAAACACAGAGATGAAAAAAACAAAGGGATGTACAAGTATAGAGAAATATGTAGAAAAAGAAAATAATTTGTTCCCTATTTAAAACCCTTGCACAATAAATGTCGTCAGAGAACCTGGATCCAAGTTTCACCCGGTCCCAGTACAGCCAGGCCAGAAGCATCCTCCTTGCCCAAGGGCCCCCTGCTCCCTCTGCTAACTGTCCTGGTGCTGTGCTGCTATGGGCCTGCTGGACCTGCGGGCTGTGACCTGCCCCAGAACTCCATTCTGCTTAGTAGGCAGCCCCTTGTGCTTTTAGACCAGGTAGGGAGGATCTCCACTGCACTATGTCTGAAGACAGAAGGGAGTTTTGATTGCCCCAGGTTTTGGTGGTTAGCAACTAGCTCCTGAAGACCCAGGCCACATCTGTCCTCCGTGGGATGCTGCAGCAGATCCCAACCCTCTTCCACACCGAGCACACCTCTACTGCTTGGAGCGGACCTCTCCTGGACCAGCTCCACTCTGTGCTCCATCAGCAGCTGGAAGTCATGAAGTCCTACTTGGTGTAAGAGGCTGGAGGGGAAGAATCTGTCTTGGCAACAGAGGACCTGACCCTGAGATACTTCAGAAGTACCTTGCAGAGGTACTTGCAGGGCATCCATGTCTACCTGGAAGAGACAAATACAGTGACTGTGCCTGGGAAGTTGCCAAAATGGGAATCTTGAGAGCCCACACTTGTATGGGTATCTTGGTATTTTAAAAAGTTTTAATTTTACTTTTAGTCATAGAATTTTAAAATTAATGCACTAGCAGTTTTTATTATTTATTTATTTATTTATTTATTTTTGAGGAACGGGGATTGAACTCAGGCCCTTGTGCTTGCCAGGGAAGCACATATTCCACTGAGCCATCTCCCCAGCCCCAGTTTTTAAATTTTAAAATTCATTTTAATGAGAAAAAATAGTAATGAAAGTTTCAAAACAGGTTAGTGGGACAGTTACAATAATTAATACGTTGCATATAATTGTCTTCGTAGCAGTTATTCAGAGGACAAGATGCAGACATGATATCTTGTTTAAACAATATTAGTACAAATCTTTCTTCTTATTGAACTAAGAGAAAGTAGCTGTATATCTATCCTATTTTGTATTTACATATATATATATAAATATTTCCCACTACAAAATGGTCCTTCATTTATATCCCCCTGTTTTGTTTTGTTTTTTCAGAGATGGGTGTTTCACTGCTGTTAAAGAAGCTATATTTGGAGAAGTCTTTAAAGGACCTTTTCATACTTGATGCCAGTTCAATTATTGCAGTTACTAGAATTCAGCAAAATAATCCAATTAGTCCAATAGTCCATGATAGTAGTGGGTTATCAGCAGAACTGGCAATTGTCCAAAGTTGTTGGCTTGAGCCTTTTACAGTTTAGCATATTAATATGGTTAATGCACTAACATTTGCCTGCAGTATAAAGCAAGTACAATATATGTTAAAAATATTTTAACTGATGCCCTAAGGCATCAGTCCTTAAGAGATGGCAACTTTGATATTATTTATTGTCCTCTTGTTTAGCTATTAATATTCACGAATCTTGCCATATTTACTTTTTATACTTCATATAATGGACATTCACTCATATATTCAAAGATATAAAACATCCACTTGTTTTATTAGATTGTGTTTTTAAAAATAAATTTTGTATCAAGAAAAACTTTCTTGAACTTTTTTCTTAAATCCGAGATAAAATCCTGGTCTTCTAAGCCACACTGAAGCATTATAGAAATATATATATGAGACAAAAGCCTAATGTCCCAAGGGAGCAGGGAGCAATATATCCCAGGGAGAGCTGTGGGCTCTCACTTGTAAATCACGGCAAGCTGAGATTTAAAGCTGCAGTTAACAGCTTTTCCTGCTGGTGCTCTGTTCTTTGATCCCTTGCCTGGGATTTTTTTTTCCATGTACAAGTGTTTATTTCAGTAAGTGGTCATGAAATACATTTATAATATATAAGAAACATTTAAATGAAAAAAGAAAACAGGAGGTGACAGAGGTTAGTGTTTTTTAACTTTAATGTTACTTTTATTGAGAAATAGCATTAAGACAGTTTCAAAACTGGTTAGTAGTACAGTTACAATAATTAATACATTTGCATATTGTTGTCTTCATAGTAGTTATTCATAGTACAAATGCAGATATTTCTTTTTGTAACTAAAAAAGAGAACTACAGGCCAATCTCCCTCATGAACATAGATGCCAAAATCCTCAATAAAATCCTAGCAAATAGAATACAGCAAATCATCAAGAAGATTATACATCATGACCAGGTAGGATTCATACCCCGTAGCCAGACCAGTACCGTCTACAAGCTCCTTAGTGGCCTTCTCTACCCCTATGTCAACTGCCCTCATGGTATTCTTCAGCATTGTCCTCTGTGCTCAGAGCTGGCAATGGCTTTAGAACCATTCTTATAAAAAATCTAAAAACCACATGATCATCTCAATTGATGCAGAAAAGGC
>NW_004524797.1:6819-9036 GCF_000260255.1 Octodon degus | reverse complement strand
CCAAAGTGTACAGTGAGATATTGCCTCAAAAACCAAGAAAAAAAAATAAAAGAAAGAAATATAAGTAGATAAAACTAGCACAATTTCTGCCCTATCTATACCTTCAGTCTTATAGGGAATGAATGAAATATAAAAGTGGTATCATTTAATTTCATTTATATGAAATCCTAAAAAGACAAGTACAAATGATGCTAAGAAGGAAAAGTGTATAAATTTCCTTTCTATGGTGCCTGGGACATGAACATGTAAAGATTGTATTGGCAGGGGGCATATGGGTCTAGAATTATCAAACACCACAGATGGAGTGTACCTGGAGTTCCTAGGAACCAAATGGATTGGTCATCATAAACATCCATTATCAAAACAGTACAAGGAGGAAGTCTACTACAACACTCAACACTTGTCCTAGGTGCAGAATTTCTACTTACTGGAAATTGTTGTATTCCTGATTTAGAGCACAAATACCAGTCGATTTGTAGACAGCTTGGGGGCTGAGGCTCCTCCAGTACCCCGTAGCCAGACCAGTACCATCTACAAGCTCCTTAGTGGCCTTCTCCACCCCTATGTCAACTACCCTCATGGTATTCTTCAGGATTGTCCTCTGTGCTCAGAGCTGGCAATGGCTTTAGAACCATTCTTATAAAAAATCTAAAAACCACATGATCATCTCAATTGATGCAGAAAAGGCTTTTGACAAAGTCCAACATTCATTCATGTGCAAAGTCCTACAGATAATTGGAATAGATGGCCTCTACTTCAATATGATAAAAGCCATCTATGACAACCCAACGGCTAATATAATTCTAAATGGGGAAATTTTGAAATCTTTTACTCTCTGATCTGGTGCAAGACAAGGATGTCTTCTATCACCCCTCCTATTCAATGTAGTTCTATAATCACTAACTAGAGCCACTAGACAAGAGAGAGAAATAAAAGGAATAAGAATAGGTAAAGAAGAAGTTAAATTATCCTTATTTGCAGATGACATGATACTTTACTTGGAAGATCCAAAAACTCCACCAAGAAGCTACTAGAATTGATACACAAATTCAGTAGCATAGCAGGATTCAAAGTCAATACCCAAAAGTCAATAGCATTTCTCTACACAGATAACAAACACACTGAGAGGGAAATTAGAGAAACAATACCTTTTATGATAGCACCACGGAAAATGAAATACCTTGAAATTAATCTAATTAAGGAAGTCAAAGATCTTTTCAAGGAAAATTACAATACTCTGAAAAAAGAGATTGTAGAAGATTTCAGAAAATGGAAAGATATTCCCTGCTCCTGGATAGGAAGAACCAACATTGTGAAGATGGCCATACTGCCAAAATTTCTGTACAGACTTAATGCAATCCCTATCAAACTACCACCAACAAGCCTGGGATATTATCAGCTAGCATTTGTGTGAACCTAGTGCTAGGCAAATGATGGAAGTCAATAGAGAGAGTAGTTCATGTTCACTAAAGTAATTATGCACATTCCTTAGCCTGCCTTTAGCCCTTAATAAAAGTGAGATGCTTCTGAGGCTCTGGGCTGGAGAGAGACTAATCTCATTGAGACCTCTGAAGTTATATTCATTGGGTCTTTCTTTTGCACTGACTCATAACATACAACAAAGCATGGATGGTAATTTCTGTTTACATTTCCATTCACTTCAGTTATATCCTATGTATTATAGCTTAGATCTAAAGTGTCCTTCAAAAATCTCACATTCAGAGGTGGGGTCTGGTTAAAGCAGGTACTAGGGGCATGACTTGCAAGGGTATATATATTCTTGTCCTTGGCTCATCTTTTCTTGCTCTGCTTCCTGGCTAACATGTGGTCCACATCTTTTGTTCAACATGCCATTCTGAAGTGCCATTTATGCCTTGAAACCAGCTGACAATGGAGTAAATCCATTGACACTGTGAGCTAAAATAGACCTCTTCTTTGTAAATTAAGCTGTGGACATTGGATATTGCATCTCATAAGAAGAAAATTAATTAATATAATATGTATAATATAGAGTAAATGCCAAAGAGGGAGATTATATACTTGCTGTCAAGAAATACTGGTGGCTCAATCTTATAATATCTACACTTGGGAGTCTGAGACAGGACAATCACCTTGAGTTCTAGGCCAGTCTGAATTACATAGTGAGACCTTGTCTCAAGAAGAAAGAAAAGAGGAGCAGGAGAGAAGAAGAGAAAGAGGAGGAGGAAGGAAGAGAAG
>NW_004524797.1:0-6269 GCF_000260255.1 Octodon degus | reverse complement strand
TGTGTGTGTGTGTGTGTGGCCAGCTCAGCCCACCAGGGGGCGGGCTGGCTGGCATGTGGTGCTGGAGGATTGAACCGCAGTCCTTGTGCTTTGCCAAGCTTGTTCCAAGTAGGTGCTTTAGACCACTGAGCCATCTCTCCAGCCCTAGAACCATTCTTATAAAAGGGGAACATTCATACTAGAGAGACCACATGGTGACTTCCATTCCTTTTATCTGATTACAGATATGACTGTGGTCAGGGGGTGGAGCCAATTCCAGGAGAAATAAGACCATTCTTTCCTCCAGAGTTGCTGCAACAGATATCCCCCTCTTCATCACAAAGACTTTCATTGATACTTGGAAGAAAACCTAGGGAGAAATTCCTCACTGGACATGGTTCCCAATGGATGGAGCAATAGGAATTGCCATTAGTTGATGGAAAGACTGAAAATGATTCAGCCATTTTGTCAGTTTCTCACAAGATTACACATATTTTTATGATATGTTCCCCAAATAGCACTTAATATTTATACAAATGAGTTGAAAACATATACATATATATATGTATACATGTATATATGCTTATATGTGTATAAATGAGTATATATAATGTATACATTCTTGAAGATGTTTATAGCACCTTTATTCATAATTATAAGCTTAGAGGCAGCTGAAATGAGCTTTAGTACATTCAGACAATGGGATACTTCACAGTGATAAAAAGAATTAAGGTAACAACAAATAAGAAGGCACAGAGGAATTTAAATTCCTACTACTAATGAAGAATGTCAATCTGAAAAGGCTATACACATTATACTGTTGGTTGAAATCCATCAGGGTTCCTAGAAGTTTCCAGGGGTTGGAATTTTCTTCTTTTCATGAGAGAGGAGTTTTCTGGGTGGTCATTTCTAAAGACATTTGTCATGCTAGTGGATGCTAGCCTGGATTCTTCCTCTGAGTAAGAGGAGAACAATTACAAGTCACTAGATGACAAGACACACCAAGCTTTCCTTGGAACAAGGGCTTGTGCAGTCTTTCCTGATCAGTTCACTCCTAAGGTGACTGCTTCTGAATGGGATTCAAGGACTGGGGTACTCGGGCTTTCCTGGCACCACTGCTTTCACCATGGAACTCCAAGCACATGCGTGGTGCTGCCCACATCTATTCCATCCAACAAGTTGGAACAGCTGATGGGAAGTGTGTTGATTCACATGGGGGTGAAGGTTCTGGTGGATAAATTGCAAAGACTAGGACTTTCAGGAAATTATGGCTTCCAGGAAATTACATTGGTCTGCATTCTTTGTCTTCCTATGCCTAGCTGCAAATAAGGTGGGAAAGGAAGTATACTTGGGTGACTTGGGAAGAAAAGCAAGTTCTCAAAGGAAGTCAGTCTCCATTTTTGCACTGTGCATGACAGTGATGTCTTTAAGAGTTTGTTAGCTTGTTGGGGTGGGGAGGGAGATTTTCACAGGTCCCAAGTTTACCCAAAGCAGATGTGCAACACATCAGCAGCAACCAGGTAGCATGGAAGCAGAGCACAGCAGAAGAGCACACGAGCACAAGAGCAAGTGCCATCTGTGTCTTTACTGTATAATTTTTATACAAGCTGTTATCTCATATTTACATCCTTACACAGTGCCATAAACAGTGCATGAATATTTACCTGTGTTAAGTCATGGTTACATAACTCTATCCTACTATATGCTTGTTCCAGACAGGTGGAGTGACATCCTCAAGTGTCCTTAGATGCCCATGAGTTTTCAGAGTATGGTAATTTTCACTTTTACTTACTTTGCTAGATTGATTCTTAAGTATTTCATATTTTTGGATGCTATTATGAATTGTGTGCTTTCCCTAATTTCTTTCTCAGTGATTTTGTTGTTTATGTATAGGAGTGTTATTAAGTTTTAGCTGCTGCCTTGGTATCCAGCTATACTACTGAATTTGATTAGTGAATCTACAAGTCTATTGGTGGAGTTTTTGGGTTCTTCTATGCAAAGTATCATGCCATCTGGGAATAATGATAATTTCACTTCTTCCTTTCCTATCTTTATTCATTCTATTTCTTTCTCTTATCTAATTGCTGTGGCTAATCTTTTCAGAGTTATGTTGAATGGGAGTAGTGAGAGTAGACATCCTTGTCTTGTTCCTTATTTTATATTTATTTATTTGTTTATTTATTTTAATTATATGTATTTGGTACAGAGTCTCACTATGCAGCTCACAATTGTAGCAATCCTCCTGTTTTCAGCCTCCCCACCACTGGGATTACAAGCGTGTGCCACCATGCTGAGACTTGGTTTCTAGCTCAGTGTGCCCTGGGGGCAGGGCTGGCACAGCATGTAGGACCGGGGATCAAATCCTAGTCCCTGCACTTTGCCAAAGCAGGCACTCAGTCTGCTGAGCTGTCTTGTCAGTCCCTTGTTCCTGATTTTAAAGTGAAGGCTTTCAATTTTTGTCCATTTAGCATGATGTTGGCTGTTTGTTGGCCATCAACAGCTTTCATCAGATTGAGATAAGGACAATCTATTCTGATTTTGTGTAGGATTTTTATCATGAGAGAGTATTGCACTTTAGCAAAAGTTTCTTCTGCATCTATTAAGATGATCATATGATTTTTGTCTTTGGCTCTGTTGGCATGGTGTATTACATTTATTGATTTGTGTATATTGAACCAACTCTACATTCCTGGGATGAATTGCAATTGGTCATGGTGTGTAATCTTCCTGATAATTTGTTGCATTCTGTTTCTTAGTATTTCACTGAGGACTTTTGCATCTATGTTCATTAGTGATAGTGGCCTATAGTTCTCTTTTTTTGGTTAGGTTTTTCTCTGTTTTTTCTATCAGGGTGATACTTGTCTCCAGAAATGAGTTAGGGAGAATTGCTTCCCTTTCAATTTCATTACAGAGTTTGAGAAGTATTGGCATTAAATTTCTAAATTCCTTATAGTATTTGGCTGTGAATACATCAGAACCTGGGCTTTTTCTTTGTTGATAAGTTTTTTATTATGTTTTCCATTTTGTTGACTGACAGTGGATATTCACAATTTTTATAACTTCTTAATTCAGCTTTGGTAATTCATATATACCTAAGAATCTGCCCATTTCTTCTGTGTTTTCCTTCCTATGAGAATAAATATTTTGGAAGTAGATATTGATGGTCTTCTGAATTTCTGTAGAATCTGAAGTGATTTCATGCTTTTCATTCCTTATTGCATGAATTTGAGTTTTTTCACTCCTTTTTTTAAATAATATTGGCTAGGGGGTGATCAATTTTATTTGTTTCTTCAAAGAGCCAACTCTTAGATTCATTAATTCTTTGTATTGTTTTCTTTGTCTCCATTGCATTAATTTCTGATCTGCTATTTATAACATTCTCCTTTCTTTGGGCTTCGGGCTTGACTTGCTATTTTTTTTAGAAGCTTCAGGTGTACTATAAGGCTATTTATTTGTGCTCATTTTGTTTTCCTGATGTGAGAATTCATTGCTATAAATTTCCCTCTGAGAACTGCTTTCCTTGCATCCCACAGGTCCTGGTAAGTTTAATCTGCATTTTTATTGGAATATAAATGTTGTTTAATTTATTATTTAATTCCATGTGTGACCCATTGGTTGCTCTGGAGGCTGTTATTTCATTTTCTTGTGTTTATAGAGCTTTTGCAATTTTTTTGGTCAATAATTTCCAGTGACATTCACTGTGGTCTGGTAATATACATGGGATAATTTCAATTCCTTTGCATTTACTTAAGCAAATTCTATGGGCTAGTGTATGGTCTGTTTTAGAGAACATCCAGTGTGCAGCTGAGAAGGTATATTCTGATGTTGTTGGGTGGAACACTAAATAAAGGTCTACCAAGTCAATTTTTCCACAAGATTGGTTTAGTTTTTGTTGTTGTTTGTTTTTTGTGGTACTGGAGATTGAACTCAGGACCTTGCACTTGCCAGGCAAGTGCTTATTCTACTGAGCTATCTCCCCTGCCCAAGTTTGGTTTAGTTCTGGCATTTCCTTATTGAATTTTGTCTAGTTGAGCTATCTCTTTGTGGCAATGTGGGGTGAAATTTCCCTGCTATGATTGTTTTATTGCTTGTTTGATTTCTTTCATGTCTGATAATATTGGTCTTATGTAGTTGGTTGATCCTAATTTTGGGGCCCATATATTTATGATTGTTATCTCTTCTCATTCTAGTTTCTACATAACAAATGTGTAGTGACATTTTTTATCTTTTTTGATCACTGCTGTTTTGAAGTTCACATTATGCACAACAAGAATAGCTACACCTGTTTTTTTTTCTAGGTTTCTGTGGTATGGAGTATTGTTAATCATCCTTTGGCTTTTAGTCTATGAATTTTCTGGTAAGAAAAATGTGTTTCTTTTAAATTGTGTATTGTTTGATTTTGTTTCTTGATCCTCTTGGCCAGTATGTTTCTTTGGATTGAGGCCATTAACATTAATGGTTATAACTGACATTTAATGGCTTATGTTTGTCATGTTATTTTTATGCTGTTGGTTCACTATTTTTCCCCTCAGTTTAATTGCTTACAATGCTTGTTGGTTCTTAATATTGTTGTCCTTGGAAATATGGTAAATTTTCTCTTTATAGAGTATCTCTCAGTACTCTCTGTAGGACTGGTGTGGTGGACATGCAATTCTTCAGTTGTTCTGTACCATGAATATATCTTATATAGCTACTAATTTAAAGAGATAAGCTTGCAGGGAACAATAATCTGAACTGGATAAAATTATGTTTCAGGACTTAAAATATTTCATTATAAATCTTTCTTGACTTGATGCTTTCTGTTGGGTAATGTACAATGATTCTAATGGGTTTCCATATGTACATGATCAGTATCTTTCAATTAAAAGCTTTTAAAATTCTATTTTTTGGCTGATTTCAAGAACTTAGATTACTATATGTATGAGTAAGGTTTTACTTTGGTTAGGGCTGCTTGGAATATTATCAAATCAGTGATTGGATGTCAGAATTTTTTCTCATACTTGGGAAATTCTTTTCAAGTATACCAGAAAATAGTCTGTTTATATAAATCATGTTTGTAGAGTTTTTCAAGTGAGACAACACATCTTATATTAAACTTTTCCCAAATTAAAAGGTCTTTTGAAAAGCAATGCAAAAAAGAACAAAAAAAGACTACTCAAAAAGTATTTAAAGTGAACATCCTCCTCATTTTCCAAGTGTGACACAGACTCCAATGGGGATGACGTGGACTCTGCTGCACGAGATCTGAAGCCACCAGCATGTCACCACCCTTAGCTCATGTTTGAGCATTATGCTGGATCTGCCTTGCCTAGAGATGGAGAGGGATGAAAACTCAGATGACCTTAAATAAAGTTCTTTAGCACTTGCAATTTGTGTGCAGTGAAACATATCAGGGTTGCTACCAAACCAGGCCAGGGGTATGAATCTTCCTCATGCTCTTCCAGCTCCTCCCCCTCTTCCTGTACATCCATGTTCTTCGAGTCCTTCCCCTGCTCCACTTCAGACCCTTCTTGGCTCTTCTTCCACATTTCCCTCTGCTTTTTCTCTTTCTCAAGTGGTAGATTTTACAGAAATTTGCGACCGCTCTAGTCGACACTATCTAGAGTATCAGGTGGAGAGCATGAACATAGCAGGGCAAAAGACACATGAGCTGTTCTTGGAGCAAGGGTTGGCCTAAACTTTGCCAAGCAGAGTGCTCCTAGCTTGGGCCTCAACTAGATGGGACTCAAGAAGTTGAGTTCTTGGGCTTTCCTTCTACTGCCATGTTTGCATGGAACACAAGGCATATAGACGATGACTGCCATGCCTTTCTCGTTACACTAGTTACAAAGAATGACAGGAGATGCCAGACTACATAGGGCTCAGGGAGCGGGACCCAGGGAAACTGCTGCTACTATAAGGAATCTCCCAAACTTCGCAAACACAAGCTTTTGTTAAAAAGACTGCCCCCTCGCAAGCAGCACAAGGCAAGAATCATTGTCTTTCTAAAACAAGAAACAAAGAACATAGGAGCAGAATTCTACTTGGGAGTCTTGAGGGAGAAAACAAAACGCTATCATGAGTAGAACACTGTTCTTGGTTGGATGGTAAAGCAGAGTGTTAGGAGCAAAAGTGGATTAATAAAGGTCAATAAACTGAGGGCTTTTCAAATATTGATTCCCAAAGACCAATCAGGAAAGATGTCATTGAATGCAGAAAGACTTCCCTTGCTGACCTAGCTATCAAGACATTCAAATTCAATACAGCTTAGAGAAACTGAAGAGAGAGAGACAGAGTGAATGAAAAGTCAG
>NW_004524796.1:3842017-3861738 GCF_000260255.1 Octodon degus | reverse complement strand
GAAAAGTATACTATCTTGAAAGCAAACACCAAGGACAAGTGAGTTCAAATGAAGCAAAACATTTTCTTTTCAGAAGCAGGGTTTGTTTTCAGTCTGGATTTATAAAGGTATCCATTTCTATAAATAGAAACTAATGACTATGAGAAATGGTATTTTCTGCTTTATACAAATTTGTTTGGGGTAAGTAACTTAAAATGTACACTTTTATTTTATATTATATATTATTATTGTTGTTGTTGTCGTTTATTTCATACAAGGTCTCACTATGCCGCTCTGACTCGTAGTGACTTTCCTGCTTTCAGCCTCCCCAGAGCTGGGATTGCAAGCATGGGCCACCATGCCCAGGGGCAGCTCCTGCCGGGCATGTGATGCTGGGGATTGAACCCTGGTCCCTCTCCTGGCCTAAGCAGGCACTTAATTCACTGAGCTATGTCGCTGGCCCAAAATATACCCATATGAAAGAAAAAAATCCTAGCCTATGTAATGATAAGTGAACACTGGTTTGTGCTTTCATAAATTCACCATATACTTTCCCAGGCTTTCTGCAAGATGATCTACCTCAGAGTCGATAGTAGAAAGAGAGCTTTGGGGTGGAGGGGGCAGCAAGGTTTGGACCTTCATCTTCCAGCTTTTGTTCTTTTCAGTTATTAAAAAGTGCTGCGGGAGTTGTGTCATCTGTGGTATAAATCAGCACCTAGCCATAGCCAAAGCATTCTCTTCCACCACCAGGTTTGAAATAACTTAGGTCTCCACTGATTAAATGTTTCACCAACTCCATTTAAAGAGCATGAAAGAAGAGCTAAACATTTAGAGAAGTATTTCCTGTGCCATAGCAGCGGTCCCTGAACTTGAGGGATGTCATGTATGCTGCAAAAACCTGGTTATCCATGTATTTGATGACAAGCAGCACAGCACTACTAGCTGCATGTGTTCTGCTGACCTCGTCCATGATGATGACCCCTCACCTTCATGGTGGGCGCACTGCAAGAGTTGTCGATTTTGTGTTCATAGACGAGCTTCTTTGCTCTTTTTTTTTTTAGTTTGTCTCATTTTATTTATTTTTTTATTAATTTTATTGAGAAAAAATTGCAATGAGATAGTTTCAAAACAGGATTGTAGAAGAGTTGCCACAATTAATACATTGCATATTGTTGTCTTTGTAGTAGTCATTCATACCACTAGATGCAGACATGATATCCTATACAAACACTATTAGTATAAATCTTTCTTCTTACTGAATTAAGAGAAAGTGGCTATATATCCATCCTAACCATTTTGTATACACAGATACAAAATTGTCCTTCATTTACATGTCCTTTTTTGTTTAGTTTTCTTGGAGATGGGTATTCCATTGCCATCCAAATATTGTAGGTGCATGAATTCAGTAAAATATTCCAATATAGTGCAGTAGTCCACAATAGTAGTGGGTTATCCACAGGACTGGTAATGACTTGAGCCTTCCACAGCTCTGCATATTAACATGGCTTCACTTTTCATACCTCGTTTCCACACTTTTCTGCTGGATGGTTAAGGCTAAGATAAAACAAGACCCATATATCAAGAAATGTAATTTTTGTATCTGACAAGATCAGTCAAGTCCCTTCAGTACTTATCCCGAAACCCTGCACTGCACTTGGTAGATCCTTTGTCATTGTCAGCCATGTTGATGAGTCACAGCCATTGCTTGACCAATTTGCTCTCTGTGAAAGCCTGAGAGAATGAATGTTGAAGAGGATGTGGGGAAAAAGGAACCCTTCTCCACTGCTGGTGGGAATGTAAACTGGTGCAACCATTATGGAAATCAGTGTGGAGACTCCTTAAAAAACAAGTACTGGAAATCCCATTCAAACCAGTTATCCCCCTACTGAGAATTTTCCCAGAGGAACTGAAAATATCATATCATACTGATATATATGTACCTAAGTTTATAGCAGCCCAATTTGTGATAAGCAAATCTTGAAAACAACAAAGATGTCTGTCACCTGAAGAATGGATGAAAAAGATGTGGTATTCTTTGCTCTTTTGAGGAGCCTATTTCTTCTGCCAAGTAACATCTGCAGTCTCAAATCTCACTTTCAAAATTGAAATGGCCTGAGGATTCCAGCTGATGTAACTAAATTTGTTTTTTTTTTTAAATCTAGAATTCTGTTTACAAATCTGAGTCAGTCAATGAGTAACCTGACAAGCTCAGTGACTTATTTCCTCTGTATTCTTTAAACGTAATTACAGATATTAAATGCCGTTGTTTGGTTTCAGGGGGTTTCATCCCACTGAGCCTACAGTAACATAACTCTAAACAGTTTGTAACCATGCCGTCATCTAGTCACTGAATCATCCTATTATTAAAATAGCGAAAACTACATGGAAAAAAAAGAAGAAAACTACATGATGTTTTCAAAATGAAATGAAGAGCAGATGGCTAATAGCTAGTTAACAACTAGTTACTTAATAACTATTTTACTTAGTAACTTGTTTCAGCAAGATATAACAAAAAGCAGTGCAATTAGATGATTAATGTTCTATTTTCATGCAGCCCCATATATTTTATATATATAACATACAATAATAAATTATAACATTACACTAACTGTTAAATAATGTAAATTAATCCCTGTTTTTGGTTTAATCCACAAACTTGATTGTTTGGCAATTAGTTTACTTTCCATTACTGCTTTTTCTTTAACTTTCATTTTAAAGTATTTGTATTGTTTTAAAATTTTATTTTAAGAACCATCACAACTACCTATAAAAATCTATTATTTTTCTCATATCTTTAAACACATCTTTTTCAAATTGCTGGGAAAACATCATTAGTTTTCCTTTTATAATTCATTTTTGTGTACCCTTCTGTTAAGAACCACTTTAGAATAATACAAAAAAATAAGAAGCACCTCTGTTTTCTCTTAACAATTTTATATACAAGTATATAGTCTCTGACAAAGAATCACCATGTATGCTATTGAAATATCAAAGTATTCAAAACATTGATGCTTTAGAAATATCGAGACATCTCTCCCACGTGTAATGACTCTGAAATTAACCCTTGCCTCCAAACTGATTTTTCTGTCACAAGCAATCTATAGGAAAATAAGATTTTTATTATTCAATAAGACTTTTCCACAGAGTTTTACTGGAAATATTAGCAAAATACATCCACACAGGTAAACATAAACCTTTTAAGCTCCATTAATGTTTATTTGTACAATTCTGACATTATAGCTTCTGTTTCAGAAATTACTGCTTTAGGGCCCAGGGAGATGGCTCAATAGAATAAGCACTTCCATGGCAAGCACAAGCCTGAATTCAATCCCCAGTTCCACAAAAAAAAGAGAGAGAAAGAAGAAAGAAAGAAAGAAAGAAAGAAAGAAAGAAAGAAAGAAAGAAAGAAAGAAAGAAGAAAAAAGAAAGAAGAAAGAAGAAAGAAATTACTGCTTTACCTGTAAATGATGGCATTTAATAACCAAAAAAGTTACTATTTAATAATCACCAAAAATCTGCCTAATTTGTAATAAGTACCTGAGATATCTATTTTACCTAAGAAATTTTAACAGTTTCTTTGTATACATGAAGAAACTGACAGTGAGCAAGATTATGTAAAATGACCAGAAACATGGATACAAAGCCACTACCACAGCATGTGCTTCAGTTTCTGGGTCCCTAATTCAATGCCAATCACTTAGAACAGTCTCTCCGTTGAGAAACTATATTTACTTTTAGATATTCAGTGTTTCAGCATTGATGGAAAATGTTCTGAATGTGAATCTTTCTTAAAATTATCAATTGACCTAAGAATGGGCTGAATATTTCAGGGTCACACACCTCAATCTACATAATGTAAAATAGCACTGAGTAGTTTAGGAAGTCCATGACAGTTTTACCTGTAGAGGAAACAAAATTCACCATCACCATCTCTCAGTTAGTCTCCCACATATTTCTTCAGAAAAATCTAGAAAACAAGGCTTGATGTTTATTATTTGGAGCATTATATATTTGTGTAAAGCATTAGACATTTAGCAGACCCTCCCGAGGTACCTGCTGACCCTTGCTATTTACATAGTTTCTCTCCCACTTCCTTCTAGAAGTAACCCCTAGGGGTCATAACTATTGACTTCTAGAAAGTAGCATAATTAGTGTTCAGATCCATATAGCACTGAACACAAAATTTGGTGAAATGAATACTGCATTTCACACACACACACACACACACACACACACACACACATATTATGATGCTTCAAATATTCACAAATTTTACTGAATGTTTTCTAAATTATTTGAAAATATATATAGCACTTTTTATGTCAACTACCGTTTTTAAGACCCACATAAAATAATGAGAATGTTTCCATTAATTTATTTCTCACCTTGAGCAGAATATCTCAGACAAAAAAAGTTGAAAATGTACTAACATACGATTTTATGTGTGCATCACACACACATACACACACATATATATACACACACAATCTGTACAGGATAATACCTCATACCTATCAGATGTCTATTTATTACTGTGTTGGTTAGCAAGCCTTTATCTTTTAGTGTTATAAAGTCCACTTAAAACTTATTAAAGTCTCATTCTTGTAAAAAGAAAAAAAAAGATTTTATGTATGGATTCACTACAGTAATCCTTCAACAGTAAAATTCCAATTGTGTTTGTTTAATGTGACTCTACCCAAAAAAGTAGCATGATATTGTTTCCATAATTATTCAAGACTACAGAAATAGAAAGAAGAAAACACCCATAAGCAAAAGCTGGCAGGATAGTTAGGTGGACTGACGTGCCTACTTAAGCAGGTGCAGCCACCCAGGTTCCATCCTGGGTCCCGTGCTGGCCTTGCCCCTGGGCATGCTGAGCCAGCGAATGAGACTAGGCGTGGTGGTGCACACCTGTAGTCCCAGTGCTTGGGAGGCTGAAAACAGGAGGATCACTAGGAGTCTGATCCATGTAATGCAGCCCTGTAGACCCTGGACTAAATGTATTTTTAAAAATCCCCATAAGCAGAAAATGAGAAGCATCCAAAATACACTTTACCACCTGCACCCAAGATTTAACGCAAGAATTTAAAAACACAAAAAGTTTCAGTATTGATGCTTAGGATAACCTTCCACTGCCAGCATAAATAATATCCAGTTGCACAGATGATGCAAAGACCTGAGATGGAAAGACATGAAAAAAGGTCTCATCCAGTCTACGACACCTTCCAGTTTTTAACATGTGCTTTTCAAAAAATTGAGCAGCACAAAGTGAATCAGAAACATTTTAATTATTTTATTTTTTTAAGAAACATTTTAAACAAATATGCACAGCCACTTTTAATTCATATCACCAAAGATACTCAAACAGTCCAACAATAATTGCAGTGTGGAACACTAAAGCATGTTAGGACTTTCCTTATATATAAAGATGCATTTTTAGCCTTCTAGCTCACTTCTTGAATTGTTTCTGAAAGATAAGTAGTCCTGGCATGAAGCGAAACCATTTGGAGACCACAGCAAGTTCTCAATGCTAGAAATTGCCTAGATGTAGTATATGCTGCATATTTAGGAGTAGTTAACATTGATGAGCTCTGAACTAATGTCTCTTCCAGAGTTATTTGAAAAATATAACGTTGATTCATGATCTTTGACCCACATAACGACCTTTTGTTCTTTATCCTAAACTAGTTGAAGAAGTTTACTTTACAGCTAGACCTGCCTGCTAATCTCTACTCTGTTCCCTATCTGATGCAAGCTGTTCAACTTCTTTGAGCCCTCTCCAAAAAATTTACTTCACTGTCTAATGAGAAGTATATAAAATATTTCTTTATATACAACTGGCATGAATTAGGATTTAAAATAGCACCATTTCTTTCCTAGGGTACCTAATGTCCAAACCCACCTTCTTAAAGGCTTTCTCTTCACATCTTCTCAGCTCTGAGCACTTGGCTTTTGCCCCATCGGTAAAATCTAGACATTTGATATCATCTGGCAGGAGGAAAAGCCTGTGAAATATTATTGATGTTCTTGGCAAGTCCCCCTGCTGCAGTTTGTTCCAATTTGCTTAATTCATCCTCAGCGATCTTTACTGTTAAGAAACATTTAAAAATAAATGTTAGTTATGGCATTACAAGGTGAAAATCATAGTTGTCTTTAATCCAATCAATGAGCTAAAACATCTATAATATTTTTCTACTTGCAATACCATAGGATAAATCATATCTCAGAAAATTGATGCCACAAATACTCATGTATGAACTTTACAAAAGTTAAAGTCTTGATATTTGGGGTATTGTGAACTGCCTATGCAAAAAAACATCTTTCATAATCTTAGTTTCCCTTAACTTCTTCCAAATTAGAGCCTGGAGCTTTGTGAGACCTTCTCTAAATCTCCTGCAGGTGGGTTAGCCATGCAACTCACCACAGTCAATGTAATTACTCGTTAAAGATAGACTTTTAAAAATGGAAAATAGTATCAGTTTTGCCATTTTGTTTTTGCTATTTATGCTCGCTCTCTTGCCTAGAATATGAAAATTTCTAGAAGCCCAACAATCCTACTGCAACTATGAGAATAAAAAACATAGGGTAAGAATAAAAAGCCCCACCCTCAAGATGAAACCACTGAACCACTGGCATAACTATTCTGCTTCTAGTCCAGGTGTGGTAGTGCATGCCTGTAATCATAGCACTCAAGAGATTGAGGCTAGAGGATTGCTGTGAATTTGAGGCCTGCCTGGGCTACAAAGTGAGTTCAAGGCAAGCATGAATGACATAGTGAAACCCTGTTTAAAAAAAAAAAAAAAAAAAACTTCTTCCAACATTTGATGTATGTCTTCTATTTGTTGAATCAAAAATAAGAATTCCACTAAGTTTACTTTTCTGCTACTTATAGCTAAAATTTATCCCAGTGATTTCTATCTCTAGCAATTTGCTTCATGTAATCTCTGAAGCTCTGATATTCAATCCAAATACTAGGGAGAGGCTTCAAAAAAGTAAATAAAAAGCAAGAATGTGTTTATCCCTTAGCGACAGCTGTTCTGTACATAACATATAAAGTTCACTTACTTCCTGTAAAACTTCCAATGCCACTGACTTTATTCTGCCCCAGCTGTTACTAGATTGCCATGAACCCAGAGGCTGAAACAATAGGAATTTATTTCACAGTTCTGGGGTAGGAAAGTCCAAGGTCAGAGTACTGATGAATTTGGTGTTTGGTGAGTACCTCCTTCTGGTTGTACCCACACATGGGTTTCCACTGGAGTGTAGAGAGAGGGAAAAGAGAAAAAAAGAGAGGGAGTGAGTTGTTGGCAAAGGGTGGGAAGGAAACAAGGAGTAGTGAGGGAAAGAGAGCCCTATTTTTCTTATAAGGCCACCTATCACTTCATTAGGGGTCCAACTGCACTGAAGATTAGGGTTTCAGAATAAGAATTTTTGGGGGAGAGACAAGTCATTTAGTGCATAGCACCTGTAGCAGCACATCAGCAGCAGCCCCCCATCCTGGGAGAGTAGCTCAAATTTTACTTCATTACCCTGATCTTTATTCTACTATTGCAAAAACAGTTGAAGCTTAGTGTGGGTTCCCACCAGAGGCAAATGCTAATACATGAATTAAAGTGCAAGGGTTTTTATTTGGGAGGGGAAGGGTCACAGGATGAGAAGTCAGTCAGTGAAGGAAAGGCATTCAGAAAATACTGTAAAAGTTATAGAATTAACCTGCAACATAAAGGTTTGGATATATTTATTTATGCACTAATTTCATTAGTCATTGGTGGGGGGCTAGAACTGCACACTATAAACAATCATGCCCTTTTATAGAAGTGATCCCTGGGCACAGGTGACATTGCATGGCTCAGCTAAAGAGGATTTCCTCAGAAGTGCGCTGAAAAGTGTGACACAAGGCTGAGAGTGGTATGTGCAGAGAAACATGAAGGGACAGTCAACAGCACACCTGCTTACCAATGATCAAGCATTCAGCTATCCAGCTTCCAGCTCTACAGAAACTCTAAAACTGACCCCCACACAAGAGCTCAGGAGAAACATAGCTCACCCTCAAGCTGTGACCAACATTGTGTAGGGAAAACTTGGGTTATGACTGGAATTTTAACTTAAACCTGTAACCAATGTCTTGAGTTATGACCCAAATGTCTGCAGAAGGTGAGGTCATAAAGAAAGACTTGTGCTACCAGAAAAGTGCATGTAAGCATATGCGAGCCTCATTATGATCCCAGATGTGGATGTGAGTTTAGTCAGTGTTTTATATAATTTCTGGGGCTGGCGAGATAGCTCAGCAGACTAAAGCACCTGCTTAGTCAAGATTAGGCAAGTGCAGGAACCATGGTTCAATCCCCAGCACGTGCTACACCAGCCCTGCCTTCAGGGTGGGCTGAGCTGGCCAGAGTCTGGGCATAGTGGTACAGTCCTGTAAACCCAGCACTGGGGAGGCTGAAAGCAGGAAAATCATCATGAGTACAAGCTGCATAGTGAGACCCTGCAACAACCAAATACATTATATCTATATCTAAATAGATAAATAGATAGATGATAGATAGATAGATAGATAGATAGATAGATAGATAGATGATAGATAGATAGATAGATAGATTATAGATAAGATATAGATATAGATATAGATATAGATATAGACATTATGTATTTGGTTGTTGTCCAGGTAAGTTGACATAATCTTCACATCAGTTTGGCTCCTACTTCTGGACCTTGTTCACCTGCATCCATGTAAGATTTAGGATGCCCCACTTAAGAAAACTAAACATAAAGGGGATACAAATGAAAAACCATTTTGTATCTGTGTACACAAAATAGTTAAGCTAGATATACAGCTACTAATCTCTAATTCAATGAGAAGAAAGATTTGTACTAATAGTGTTTGGACAGGATATCATGTCTGCATCTTGTGCTATGAATAAAACTAAGAAGACAACAATAGGCAATGTATTAATTATTGAAACTGTCCTATTAATTGGTTTTGAAACTGTCTTATTGATATTTATTTCTCAATAATATATATATATATATATATTCTAGAAAGCAGATATGGAACTTAAAATGGCTTATAAAAGTAATAAAGATCTCAAATGTGCTTGCTTTTAATTACAAAATTTATTGTGGCCCAGTTGTTACAAGTGCTCCATTAGATAACAGTAAAGCACACAAAATTGCAGTGAAAATATCAACATCAGGGACTATTCATTGCCCTTTTGGCAAGTTCAGGAAGAGCTGTCCAGCTAAGTCATCTGCACAGAATAGAACAGTTTAAGTACTAAGTTCAACGTGAAGCATCTTGGTGAAGTGAGAACTGGGAGAAGAAACCAGACATAGTTCCTCGATTGCAGTTTGAACTTTAGCATCTCTTTCTTTATTTGACAGATACTAATGTGGTGTTTGGTATATGCTAGGCACCGTTATATAAATAAAACAGGATAAGTAAAAAGAAATAAACAAAACTGAATAAAGTAGGATAAACACTGAAACTGAAAGAGGAAAAAATGGAGTTTGCAGAAGTTGAAAAAAATATTACAAAGAAGACCTCGTGGTTAAGTGGGATTCAAATAGATTCGAAGCAAGAAGATCCCTATACCCTGGCACAGATCAATCCAATCAGAATACCTATGGATCAGAATTACAGTACCTTATACTTTTTAATGCTCCTCTAGTTTCTTTAATATGGAGCTTCAGGTGATCATCATTGAGGTATGTAGTGCCTCATGGCTTGCCTACACAGGGGAATATAAAAAAAAAAATAACAAAATTTATAGCATGAGATCCTCTGACATGGGCTTGAAATATTGCCTTTTATATTCTTTACTGAAACTCTGGTATATTCTAAATCATAAGCAGAATATGGGTGAAAGGAAACTTGAAATCACATCCCCTAATCTTACTGTTTATCTCTGTCCTAGTAACCATAACAGCAAAAACAGCATTCAGCAAGGAGCTCCTGTCTGTCAACTGTGAGACAGAAAAAGATTTCACTTAAAAGAAACATTATAGAAACCATTCCAGACTGTCAGTTTTCATGGAATGTGAACTGTTATGGCTGAAACAGGAGCAACAACAAAATCAGGATGATTCCAAAATGATGCTGGAATCTGTCTCCAGAACCAAATCAGGGCACTTTCCACAGCTTCTGTGCAAGTCTGCCCCTGAAAGCTATGAGGAGCCGGTGCCTCACACCATTCAGCTGCTGAAAGCAACTAGAAAAGCAGATAGAAAAATACAGATGAGAACCTGAAGACAGTGTGCTCCTGGGACAGCACGGATTGGAGGGGCCAATTCCAGAAAGAGAAGTGAAGCACGAAAAGGTAGCATCCAAATTCAGTCAGATTTTCCTGAAGTCACTGGATGTTGGAGATGTGCTGGCCAGGTGGCTGAATTGCCAAGCAAAAAGTGGTCAGTCACAGGCTGAAAAGGTAAGTGGAGTTCAGCTAAGTGGTCTCATGAGACTCAGAAAAAAATAAAAATAAAAATAAAAATAAACTGAAAATGAGAGCTGACCAATGGGAAAAGCCCAATAGACACCCTTGTTTCCACCTGGGATTCATGAAAGGCTATGATATAAGAGTAGGGGTAATAAGAAATTAAACTACTCCATCAAAAAACAAAAACATGTAGCTGCAAACCAACTCAATTCCAGAATAATGGAGGTGTTCTTCCTCTAAACTACTTGTATATCAAAAGCAAAAGTAAATTGTCTGTGGAAGAACAGAATATTCAAAGACTCAAAATTACAGTTATCAATGCAACAACTAAAAAACAAAAAAAAAGGTTGTTTCTGTTATGAGAATTTTACAAGAGATCTGTGTGCTATCAAGCATAACAGTGCTCAACAAATAGAATTCTAATAATGATCAGTAAGAAAATATTTATACAATAAATAATTTTAAAAATTACTACCCTTTATTGTTTCTGCCTGTTCAAATCATTGGGGAGATGATTAATAACTTTGCTTGAAGACAGCGATATGCAATATAGTAACTATTGTTGAATTCCTATAATTTTGTTTAGTGAAATTCTGTACCATTTCTATTTTTTATACTATTTTTTATTCTTTTAAGAAAACTTTTAAAATGTAGGGAAAAAAAGAAAAATAAGAATGTAGGTATTGTAATCAGTAAGGAAACTATGACCCAAACTATGACTGTCAATATTAGAACCTAGAAATGGATACTTTCTCTTGTCATTTTCTCTGCAAGAAATCGAAAGTCAGCAAAAAGAAAGCAGTCCTACCCTGAGGAAAAAGCACAGCTTGCAAAGCACTTAAACCTTGCTTTGCTTTCCATTGTCACTGTGTCAAATCCCAAGCTGTTCTGTTTATAATTAAACACAATTTGTGCATACAGCATCGCAACCTAATGTTTCATAATCAGGAGAAAATAATTGCTTTTTCACTCTGGGTGTTCCTTAATGACTGAAAGTGGAAATGCATTATCTGTGCTTTTAAAGCTGTATTGTAGCACACTTAGAACATCAGATGATAGCATTGTCATTAGGATTTTAATGTACTTCACTTTTATTAAGTGTGTCATAAATATTTGAGTCCATATTTTTATACTTTTAAGCTTGTGATTTGATCTTTATACATTAATGGCTAAGAATATGAGGGATAAAACCTAAGTGGCAGTAATAGCCCAGGTAATATAAATCTGAGTAGAATAAAGGCTAAATGAATAGAGGTATTGGTTTCAATCTTACTTAGTCATCCAGTTTATAATACAACTTTGACTTAGATTTGAAGTATCCAAGTGCTCCTGTAGAAACTGTTTCCATAATTTTAGAAGAATCACAGCCTGAAAAGTTTATCAATAAATACACAATGTGCAAAAAATTCCAATTGCGATTTTTTCATGAGATATGCAGCCACTGATATCATGAAATAAATAATTTCTGACCACTACTATGCCACAGTTACTGCATTGATAGGTGCCTGTTTGAGAGGGGATAGTGTCAATGGGTTGGCAAAATCATTATCTGGGTCATAGTTTCCTTAGAGTTGTCATTCTGGCATTATAATGAAGCACATCAAGAAGTAATATGTTCCTATCATATCTCATGATATTACTTTCTCTTTCCTAAAAGATAAAGGGAAACATACCAACAAAAAGGCCAAACATGAAATAAAACAAGAAGAGGTAATAAAAAGAAAATAAGAGTTACATGTATTGAAAGAGTTGAACAGTATCTGTTTTACCAGACAGAATTTTTGGATGACAGGAAAAAGAGACATCAAACTCTTGACTTAGTAACCATTTTGAAAAGCCACTCTATGTGGAATAAATTCTAAAACCTGCCGACTAGAGTGACCCATAATGCCAGCTAATCAGGTCAGCAAGTAGACAAATTTTAGTCTACTTTTTGAAAGCTTGAATTGGAAGTAGCTGCAAAACTATACAATGCCTTGATATTAATATAAAAATTTATATATAAAGATGCATGAAAAACTTCTATGTATACTTTAAACTCCATTCATGGACAGAAGACAAGCTGTAAGCATATGCCACATGTGTTCTGAATGGAAGGTAAAAATACTGCAAGCTTACCATTTTCCTCAAATGAATCTATAAAATTTCATATTAGCATATTAAATGTGCTCACATCATTAGAAACCCTCAGAGTTCAAGTTTGCTATCAACATGTCATAAATTTTTTTAGACTGATAAAATTCCTATTGGCATGCCTATAGTTATAAGAACATAAAATGTCACAACCATTTTGGAGGACATTTGGCAGAATCAATTAAAATTTTAAATGTGCAGAAGCATAGCTCCAGGCCCTTCATTTATACATATTTATCTCTTATATGTGTGTATTAAAGCATTACTTATATAATTAAAAATTAAAACAACTCAGTTCTATCAATTAAAGAATGTTATATTATAGCAATCCACTATGTGGAATTGTATATAGATGCCAAAAAGAAAAAAAAAAAAAAACCCTACTGCTCTAATACTAAAGTCTCCCACCTGCAATGGTCTCCAAATTATAATAACAGCACTCTGTGAGGCTGAGACAGTAGGATCACAAATTCAATCCACATGTTATGGCTTATATTTCAATGTCCTTCACAAAGCTTCATGTGGGCCTAATGTGGAAATTTTCAGAGGTGGCTGTATCTAGTATGTATGCTGCTGGGAATAAGGGTATGTTACTACTAAATTAGTCACTGTTTGGTTTGGAATAGTTCTGGGTGGGATTAAACTTGCCCCATCCAGGATGTGAGAGTTATGTACTGTAGGGGGAGTAACCTGGAGAAAATACAGGCACAAAAATAGAGGGCTGCTGCTTGTCACCTGCTGCTTCTGCTACCTTCTGTCATGCACAGTGTTTCCTCTGTGAAACCCCTCTGCCACGTCAACACATCTTGGATCCAGCTGACTATGAAATGAAACCTCCACCAGCTGGGAGCTAAGTGAACCTTTCCTCCATTAGCTTTGGGTGTCAGGTATTTTTGTCTTAGCAAAGAGAAAAGTAACTAAGACACCCAGCTTGTGCAACTTAGTCATTGAGTGAGACAGTGTCCCAATGCAAAAAATGATAATGTAGCTCAGTACAAAGGTCCTACATTCAATCCCCAGTACTAAAATATTCATTCAAACCATAAGTATAACATTGAGATGATGCACTGTTTGTATATTCAAATGTGATTGGTATTTTTTAAACATAAACAAGTTATGCACATGTATCCAGGTTCATAGAAATCTATCTGAAAAACCAACATCAAATATTAGCAGTGGTTAATTTAGAGAGTGGTAGAAAACTAACATAATCTACATAAAACTACACATGGACTAAATGACAAAGCTATAGCAAATCTACTTTTAACACTGGAATATAAACCTTACAAAGCTCATGATAACGTCAATAAACTATTGTTTGCAACATAGTGCACGTGTAACTTACCCTGTACATTGATTTTTATTAACACTGAGGAAAAAAAGTATGAAAATACATCTATCTTGCAAAAGATAATCAATAGAGTAATTTTGTTTGAGTTTTCATTTAAATCCCCAAGCTTACAGACATACATCTCTGACATTTGTTTCCAGTAGACTAAATTTCTATTAATAATACAATTAAAATGAAGCCAACTTTATAAAATTTCTCCTTATTAGTTTTATAATATCCAGCTCAAAATTAAACAGCTAGCCTATATTTACCTGAAAAATGATTAGCTTTTTCTTATTCAGTTTGTAGGTTAACTTAAATAATAATTTTTATATGGTTAATGTTTTAAACAATGTTTCAGTGCATTTCAAAGAAGCTGTGCACAGGTGCTATATTAACCTGTAATTGGCTGGGACAGATCCTTCAAAATTGTTTTTTCTTCTTTAAATCTTTGGAGGAAACAAAATTTCAATCAAATTTCTACCTGACTACGGTGTTGATTTTAAAATTCACATGAGAAAATAAGTACTCAAGGAAAGTTATACATTTCTGAATAAAAAATGAACTCGTAATTTTACTTCATTGAGAATTTTTTGTGTATAAGCTATCAGTATGAAAAAAGACAAACATGAAACAATTAAAATCAGGCTGTATTTATTTCTTTATTTATGTTTTTGCAGAACCAGGAATTGAACTCAGGCCCTTCTGCTTGCCAGAGAAGCATTTATTCCACTGAGCCATCTCCCTGGCCCCAGGCTGTATTAATTTAAAGCATTACCTTAAGTTCTGATTTATACTTATGTGAACAAAATCTTCATAAGTAAAGTTTAACTCATAAAATCTAAGGTTCTTAGTATTTAAAACTTAGTTCATTGACACTAAATCTCCTGGAAGAGAAAGTAGAAGGAACTCTTGAAGACATAGGCGTAGGAAAGACTTCATGAACAGAAATCAAATTGCACGGGAAATAGTTGAAAGAATTAACAACTGAGACTTGCTCTTATTGAGAAGTTTCTCATGTCAAAAGAAATTACCAACAAAGTGAAAAGGCAACCCACAAATTTGGAAAAAATCATGACAAATAAGTACTCAGACAAAGGTCTGCTCTCTAGAATTTATAAAGAACTAAAAGATACTAAAGCCCCAAAATTTAAAGACCCAATCCAGAAATGGGCATCTGAGATGAACACATGCTTCGCAGAGGATGAAATTAAAGAAGCAAATAAATATATGAAAAAATGCTCCACATCACTAGCCATACATGAAATGCAAATTAAAACAACATTGAGATATCATCTCACCCCAGAAACAATGGCTATCATAAAGAAATCACCAAATAAAATGTTGGAGAGGCTGTGGGGATAAAGGAACCCTTCTCCACTGCTGGTGGGAATGCAGACTGGTACAACCATTATGGAAATCAGTGTGAAGAATCCTTAGAAAAGTTGGACTGGAAATCCCCTTTAAACCAGCTATTCCTCTACTGGGAATTTTCTCAGAGTATCTGAAAACATCATATCATAAGGATATATGTGTGCATATGTTTATAACAGCACAATTTGTGATAGCCAAAATTTGGAAACACCAAGAAGCCCATTACCTGAGGAATGGTTGAAAAAGATGTGGTATTTTTACACAATGGAGTATTACTCAGCTATAAAGAATGATAAACTCGAAACCTGTATATTGAAGTGGATGCCACTTGAACATATTCTCATAAGTGAAATAAACCAGACACACATTTGTAAATATTGTATAGCTTCCCTAGTATAAGAACTCAAAAGAAGAAATACAAATAGAAAGGTATAATACAAGTAAAAGGAAAGTGAGCACTCAAGGACTAACTAATTAAGAGAGGAAAAGGAGAAGAGCTAGGAAACATGACAGTGACAAGCCATACATTTATACATAGAAGATGGGCAAGGCAATGATCCTGAGAATCTCCAGAAGATTTTTTAATCTAGCAGTTAATCGGAAAGATTCTCACCCTGACTAACTATATATACTGATAGCTGTGAACTAAGTAACTGCACTGAAGATGTTAATCTGTAATAGTAGTTTCATGTTTGGAGTGCCTGTCATCCTAGTCTTCTGAATATGGGCTGCTTGTCATGACATGCCAGTTGCTGCTGTTCTGTCTCTCGGGTAGATGATTGTTCAAAATGAAGGGGGTGGTGAATGAAGGCAAGAGATAGGAAAAGGAATATAGTGGGACTGTCTTGCTTCAAGGTTGTATATGGTTATATTTCTGGACTTATGTGTAAACATAAGAAGTATATAATTCTTTATGCCTATTTTTTAAAATATATTCTAATTTTTAAATGTTTTTTCATCATATTCTATAGGGACTTAAAGTTCAACATATCAATACTTGATGAAAAATACCTGTTCCATGTTATGCCTAAGATGTTTGATATTCAGACAGATAGTGAGGTTAAGCTTAACAGCCTAGGTTGTATGGTAATAACAATAAGCTTGTCTTCTGGATGGTTAACAACCTAAGTTTGCAGACCAAAATTAGAGAAAAAGGAAGGCTGCAAGGAAAGCCAACATTTTGGCCCTAGCCTTCCAAGGTCAATTAAGACTTAGGACATATGAGAACTTGTACTGTTACATCATGTAACTCAGTAGTGTCCCAAATTTTCTGATCAAGAAGATTATGGGGACAAAGAGGAACATGATCAGTGATGTAGAGCATGCCTAAGGAGAGTCACATGGAGAGAAAACTTTCTCTCAGGCTTTCACAGAGAGCACATTGGCCAAGCAATGGGCATTACTCATCCACATGGCTGATACTGACAAAGGTTCTACAATCTGAGGTACAGGATCTCAGGATAAATCCTGAGGGGATTTCATAGACCTTATCAGACCCAAAAGCTACAACTCTTGTTGCATAGGTCCTGCTTTACCTTGGTCTTAACCATCCAGCAGAAAAGTATAAAAACAATGTATAAGAAGTAAAGCCATGCTGTTATGTTGAGCTGTAGGGGACTCAGGTCAACAATTTCTGACATTGCCAGTGAAGTGGAAGACCAAATACTATTATGGACTACTGAAGTCTTTTAGAAAATTTTGCTTAGTTTACACACCTATAATATTTAAATGACGGAACTTAACAAAAAAAGGGGGGGATGCAGATGAATGTCCATTTTGTAATTCTGTATTCAAAGTGGTTAGGATAGATATATAGTTACATTCTCTTAATGAATAGAGGGATTTGTTCTAATGGTGTTTGTAAATAGGATATTATGTTCGCATCTTGTACAGCAATTAACCACTAGGAAGAAGGTATGTAATGTGTTAATTATTGAAACTGTCCTACTTTAAAAAAAAACAAAAACAATAATATTGTGTCTTTTTTTTTTTTTTTTTCAGAACCGGGGATTGAACTCAGGCCCTTGCACTTGCGAGGGAAGCACTTATTGCACTGAGCCATCTCCCCGGCCCCATGTGTGTCCTTTTTTATAAGGAAAAAAAACCTTAGTTCATTGAGAACAGAGCCATATTAGAGGTCAGATTGAGAAGCTTGAAAGATAGAGGGATATGAATAATAAGTGGAAAAGGAAAGGTATTAGCAAAAGTGAAAAATATGAACACAAAAGTAAAATGAAGACTTAAGATCCCTCTGGTGACTTAATACTTCCAACCTGTTCTAGAAAAATGCACAATAAAACAGGTAGATAAAAGGGATGAAATGATTGAAAAGAAAGCCAAAAAAGCCAAGATAAAATTAATATTGAAGAGGAAGAGGCAGAGGAAGAAGAACAGGAGAAAGTACCAGTGGTAGAAGAGGAGACATCTCTGAAGAAGAGAAAGAAGGATAAAATGAAGCATATTAAGGAAGAACCAGTTTCGGAGTAAGGGCCAAGCACCAGCACAGCACTTTCTAGCCTAGAGAAAAAGAAGAAAAAGAAAAAGAAGAAAGACACGGAAGACTGATGGGACGGAGCTACAGACTTGTGGGCTGGCCTGTGAGGTGGACGAGGGAGTTGCAGGTGCCAGGGCAGGTATGCGCAGTGGCATCATTACAGTTTAGCACATCCGCCCTGATGACCTGGTAAGGTCTCCATATCTTAGTCTTTCATATGCAAATAAAACTATTTTCTTTGAAAAAAATTATTTCAAGAAAAACATCTTAACCAAAAGTTTAAACTTGACCAAAATAGTCAAAGCTGTATGTAGGTTATACCCAAGTAATCAATGTCTTTATTGCAACCAAAATTTCAGAAAACAGCAAAAAAGGTACCTCAATAGAAAAAGGGTGATTAAGAATGTAAATAAGCAATTTAGAGGGAAAAAAGAGAAAATGTTATACACAGATGCCTTCTGACCTAGCCCGACTGTCTCATGATATCCATTCTGCAGAATTTTATATTTAGTCATGCAAGAAGCATGAGTAAGGAAAGGCCAGTCACCCCTCTCCTACATAGACCAATACTGTTTGAATTTTTATAAGCATGAATCGTGCTACAATTTATAAGCATCAATAATTTTCTGATCATAGAAATAAGAAACAGCTATGTGAATTATATTAAAGCACCTTTAGCTAAGTTCACAGGACTTTCAAGTTTCCTGGAACATTAATATTTCTGATAATGGGAGCACTTGTCTCTTGATACACCTTTTCTGAGGACCCTAACCTTGCTGCCTGCCCAAGAGACTGGAGCAAGGCCATAAGTATAGGTGATTTATTTGAAAGGTGATGCTATGGAGTAAAACTGACAGGACAATAAAGTAGATGGTAAGTGTTTGACCCATCAAAAGTTGTGCTCGGGAGTTGTTAAACAATCAGCTGTGCTTAGAGGTAAACCTCTGAGAATCTGTGGAGAGACTCAGAATTCTCCTGGTAGAGGGATTCCAGGCTCTTTGCCCACCAGTTCTCATCTTATGCTGGTTCAGGACTTCTACCCAATGTACAACTTCTCCCTGAATGTTGATGTTGCATTTGCTTGGCGTAGAGAAAGTAGAGATGCCAATTGTCTACTCAGTGCAGCAGGCAGACAAGCTTGGGAACTGCCCATTGTGTGAGTGCTGAAATGAACTCGAGCTGTGGTAATTTTCATGGCAAGCATAGGCCATATAACCATCCCTGGCCTCAACCTATGAAAACAGAAAAATAACCCACTTAATGAATTTAAACAATTAAGAAAATAATTTATTGAGGCTTGCAAGAAATATTGCAGGAAACTAGAAAAGAAGATAGATAGATTAAATAGAGATACAGATTTTCTACAACCATTCAGTTGTGAACAGAAAGAAAACTCATTTCTCTCAATCCTTTCAAGAAACTTTTAACAGAATTTCTAATGACTTCAAGTTGTTTCACTCACAGATTTTATACCAAATACTTTGTTAGGAAAAATAATATGGAAAAATCAAATTGCCTTAAGCATAACTGAACAAATGTTGAACTGCTTTCTGGAATAATAAAATAAGGTATATTCACAGTCAAATAGAAAAGGAGGAAAAGCTTTCACAAGTAAAAACCCTATTGCCAGTTCACAAAAACAACAATCTCTGCAGCATCAAATCACTCTCTTTGGGTTTTATTTTCTTGTCTATGACTTGATTAAATGGTCTCCAGGATTATTCCACACCTAATATTCACTAAACTTATGGACAAACGTTGAAACTTAAGAGTACTATAAAGAAAGAATTATGAAGAGGAGCTAGCTGTGTGCATGCCTATTATCCTAGAAATTGGTAGGCTGACACAGGAGGATCAGTGTGAGGTTGAAGTCAGCATGAGATTTATAGTAAGTTTAAGGGCCTGAACTACATAGTGAGACCTTATCTCAAAATGGTGAGAGACAGAGAGAGAGAGAGACAGAGAGAGAGAGAGA
>NW_004524796.1:3835344-3841907 GCF_000260255.1 Octodon degus | reverse complement strand
AGAGACAGAGACAGAGGGACAGAGAGAGAGAGACAGAGAGCAACAGAAAGACAGAGACAGAGAGTTGAAATTGAAGTTGTAGGGGACAGACAGAGACAGAGAGTTGAAATTAAAGTTGTAGGGATGAAGTTAATTATCAGTGTAAGTATTATTTTGTGCAGCATAAAAACTGTCCTAAAATCTAACAGTAGGGTTATTTTCTCCATTTTATACTTCTCTGTAAAGCTGATCTATTTGATAGCATTCACGCTTGGAAGAGCAAGTGGGCTCTTCCAAATGGAAATATATTTTGAATAACTGTGTAAATAAAGGTTTATAGCGTAAAATAACACCAAAAAAAGAATAGATGTATTATTTGTCATGATTTTGTGCATTGGTTGGATGGTTTTGCTAGTCTGTGATAGTTTACATGGAACAAAATAGTCTGGATCAGGGGACAGCAAAAGTTTCCTGTAAAAAATTTCATGGACCATAAAATTGCTTTTTCAGCTGTAACACAAAATCAGCAATAGAAAAATACATAAAATAGTAAGCATTTCTCTGCCTCAATGAAACCTTATTTTTACAAGCAGATGACCTGCAGGTCATAGTTTGTCAACCTATTGCCTAAAGCAGTCTAATGTACATGATTTACTGTATAGATTAGTGGCACTAAGCTACTTCAGTTCTATCTGACTTTTACAGTCTCATATTCTCCATTGAGGTAGAGTACATTCATTCCCATGAATGTATAATTGGGGTTCCTGGTGTAGCAAGATAGCAAGACCTATGGCACAGCATTTTTCAATCTCAATGCTTGTAATTTCCCCACTGGCCAATGTTGTGGGGGAAATTTCTGAGTCAAATAATCGATGAATAAAATACTCACTGATGAGAGAAAAAAGTAAAAAAATTAAGGTAGTATGACTACAGGGATAGAGAAAATATACAGCCATTACAATATACCACAGGGAATCATGTAAAATATCTCTACAACAAATCTAAATTTTTAATCATTTAGATTTACCTAACCCTGAGACTAGTTGAAAGATTAGGCTTTGAGATGACAGGAAATATATCTTATTTCTCCTAAAGAGTAAGTTTAATGTTGTGATTATTTAATGTTCTACATGGAAAGAAAAATTACCACATGGGTAATTCCAAAGTTCCTATGACCATATGAGCTGTAATTTTTAAGGTTTGTAAACAACTTCTGACAACTGCCAGTTCTGCTGATAACCACTACTATTATGGACTATTGAACTATATCGGGTTATTTTACTGAATTCAAGTAGCTGTAATCTTTAGACTGGCTTCAAATATGGAAAGGTCCTTTAAAGACTGCTCTAAATACAGCTTCTCTACCTGCAGTGAAACACTCATCTCTGAATAAAAAGGGGGGTAGATACGTTGGGAGCCAAGAACCCAGGAAATTGATCAAATATATGAAGGTAGGACTTGGCCCAGTGCCTAAAGCAAACAAGTTGCCTCACTCCTGAGGTGAATATCCTGTCTGGTTAAGTTTGCTGTCAGTTGTGAGGCAATCTAGTATCATGTGTCACTAACTTCACAAAAGTGTAAATAAAGGACAATTTTGTTATGGAAAAAAGGGGGGAAGGAAATATATATGAGTTAGGATAGCTATGCAGATACTTTCTCTTAGTTCAATGAGAATAAAAGTTTGAACTAATATTGTTTAGACAAGATATCATGTCTGCATCCTGTCCTCTGAATTATTACTATGAAGAAAACAATATTCAATGTATTAATTATTGCAAACATCCTACTAACCTGTGTTGAAACTGTTTCATCACTATTTTATCTTTTTTCTCATTAAAATGAATAAAATTTAAATTAAATAAATAAGATTAGACTATGAAACAATGAATTAAAAATATATTTTAAATTGGATATTTTTTGCCCACCTTTATGTGAAAAGAGATATCTGTAGCCTATAGCAGTGATAAGAGTACATTTATCACTTAAAACTAAGAATCCACATCTCACTCCATCATTTTCTCTCCAGTTTTAAATCTGTTCCTCAAGCACTTAAAGCATTCAAAGGTAGAAGAAACAGCAATCACTACAGAAATTGATCAGGTGTGTTTTGTTTTGTTTTCTATTGTTTTGTTTTGTTTAGCAAAATCATCTGGTACAATGGTCTAAGGAAATAGAAAAGAATTCCTGGTAAGTTAAGCATGAAATGCCTCTTGAACATTTTATTGAGCTGCCAATGTCTGATGATCGTTTGAGAGGAGCAGTTAATGCTTGAGATTTTCTTTTTATTCTTATTATTTTTTTTCTTTTTAATTTCTTACAACATTTTTTGTTTTGTTTTGTTTTTGTTTAAACCTCTTTCATGTTTATAGCTGGTAACCTGAACAACTTCTCTGAGGATAGCATCATGCAATGTAGCAACCATTGTTGAAATCCCATTGCTTTGTTTGGTAAAATTTTGCATCATTTCTAATGCAGTTTTTGAGAGCAAGTTGGTAAAGCAATGGTCGTGACTCATCCACATGTCTGACACTGACAAAGGATCTACAAACTGTGGTACAGGGTTTCAAGGTAAATCCTAAGGGGATTTGACTGACCTTGGCAGATACAAAAGTTACATTTCTTGTTAGATAGGTATTGCTTTATCTTGGTCTTAACCATCCAGGAAAAAAGTACAAAAACAAGGTATGAAAAGTAAAGCCATATTAATATGCTGAGCTGTAAAAGACTCAAGTCAACAACTTCTGACATTGCCAGTCCCCCAGATAACCCACTATTATTGTGGACTACTGGAATATATTGGAATATTGTGCTGAAATCATGCACCTATAATATTTAAATGGCAATGTAATACCCATCTCTAACAAAACTATAGAAAAAGAGGGAATATAAATTAAGGACCATTTTGTACCTGTATATACAAAGTAGTTATGATAGATATACAGCTACTTTCTCTTAATTCAATGAGAAGAAAGATTTCTACTAATAATGTTTGGACAAGATATCATGTCTGCATCTTGTACTATGAATAACCACTAAGAAGACAACAATATGCAATGTGTTAATTATTGAAACTGTCCTATTGAAAAAAGATTAAAAATTTGTCAAGCCTAATGCTGTTTTTTTCTATCACTATTTTGTATTCTTTAAGAAAATTATATATACATATATAAATTTGTGTATATATATAAATAATAGTAAGAATATTGAGAATTTTGGGGGCATTATATATGTTCTCTTGTACCTCGTATTAAAGCTTACATTTAATAGCTGCATTTGTATTAATGTGGAATATTAATTGACAGCATTCAGGAAATATAAAGATAAAGTATAAAGACATGAAACAAAACTGAACACTTCCCCTATATGAAAGAGTAACCAAAAAAAAAAAGAATTACCTTCTGATTTTATCAGTATTTTCAAATTTATCCTCAAAGCAAAACCTGTCCTCTGCCTACCTGCTAAGTCTTAGCAGGGAAAAAACTATATTTTCAAATAACACTATTAAAGAAGAACCAATGAACATTCCTATGCATGAAAAGAAAAATGAGAATTATTCTATAAGTTATCTACTGAAATGAAGTCAGAAAAGAAAATGATCTCCTTCCATAGAATAGTGGTTCTTAAATGTGGCCCTACTCAGTAGCATCATCATTCTCTGGGATCTTATTAGAAATGAAAATTATTTGGCCCATACCTCATTCAATGATTAACACAATCGAGAAGTGGGTCCAAAAAATATCTGTTTTAACAACGTGGTTCTGGTGAGCAGAAAAAATGAAAACCTTGGTATTGAAAAAGACAGAATATGATTATTATACTAATAAGGACATACTTGAAATAAATTATGTATGATAATTTTAAACTACTTGTTTCAGCAATCTTCATACTCCATTAGATATTCCATCAAGAAGATTTTGTTACAGGTAAAGAATTTGACTATGAAAAGTGGCTTGATTGGCAAATCACCATGAATTAAATGTGTCCTCTTATTTTCTATTCAAGTTAGGCTCATGGCCATTAAGGAATAATTAGCCAAATAAGCAAAGTGAGAATATTGAAGTGAGAGAAAATTTATTTCAGTTTTTCAATAGTTTTAGAGAGGTATGGACTTTCTGTGATCCCACAGGATTTATCTGACTAAGAAGACTTAAGCAATTGTTTCCTTCTACCATTCAAATGAAGAAATCACACAATAGAAGTTCAACAAGCCAGCACATATATATGTCACACATTCTCTCTCTCTCTCTCTCTCTCTCTCTCTCTCTCTCTCTCTCTCTGTCTAATTTAGTCCTTTAATGAAAAAGTGAAACATAAATGAATATTTGAAAAAAGTAATAAGAAAGACAGAGGGGAGCTCAGCAGCCAGGCCAGGCCAATCCACTGTGAGTTCAGTAGAAATAGATCTGGTAAGATTAGGTACACTGCTAGGGCCAGCAGAGCCCAGACTGTGGCCAAGACTTACAGGGAGGACCTTCGAGGCATGAAGGAGGTGAGAGTACTGGGAGGTGCTTGCATAATAACCTCAACAAAGCCCTATACCAAAGGACAGAGGACAGTGCCAAATGGAAACCAATAGCTCACTCTCTGTCAATATAGAAGGCAAAGGCTTGGGACCCACACAAAATAAGTATCTCTGATAGAGGAGAAACACCTATAAAAACAGACTCTACAGAGAGGATCTGACTGCAGTGATACAGTTAGCTACTATCAAACTTTCACTAAACAAACACAGAAATCAAAACAAAGATTTCTCTCTGAAATAGAAAATGACAAAAAAGAGTAAAATGCATTCTCAGATCCCAAGCCCATCTTAAGCAATCCCAGGAAGCATCAGCATAGAAGAAATTAGAGGTAATACACCAGAAATCTCTAAAATAATAGCAAATGAAGTAATGAAACAACTGCAGAAGAGTACAGAGAAATCATATCAGAAATGATCTCCCAGGTACAAAAACAAATGATAACTATAATAAAAGAAGTACTAAATGTCTCTAAAGAAGACATTGATAAAAATATAGAATAGAAAAATGATAGAAACCCTGAATGAACAATATAGGAAATAAATACAATTCATATAAAAGATTCAAAGAGATATACAGATAATTAAAAACTCCATTAATAAGCTCCATTAAATTTGGAAAAACCATTTGAATGAAAGTGAAGATAGACTCTCAGGCCTTGAAGACATCATTAGATTCAAAGAGATACACAGATAATTAAAAACTCCATTAATAAGCTCCATTAAATTTGGAAAAACCATTTGAATGAAAGTGAAGATAGACTCTCAGGCCTTGAAGACATCATTGCAGCTACCAAACAGGCAAAGAAAGGTCTCTTAAAATCAACAAGGATCCAGAAAATAATAATTCAACAGCTGCTATATGAGGCAAAGGTGTACATGAAAAACGTAACACTGATATACATCAATGAGAAAAAAAGAGCCAGCACAAACCATGTGAAAAAGAAAATGGGCAGAAGTAATAGCAGAAAACTTTCCAAATTTGGGGAAACAATCTGACATTCAGATAACTGAGGTATATAGAACTCCAAATAATATCAACCCAATTAAATCTACACCCAGACATATAATAATCAAGATCACAGATATTCAGCACAAGAAAAACATACTAAAAGCTGCTACAGAAAATAAACTGATCATAATAAAAGGAAAGAGCATCAGAATAACAACAGATTTTTCATCACAATCCATCATGTCAAGAAGAGCATGGAGTACTTCAACTCCTACAAGAAAACAATTTCCAACCCACCCTGATATATCATGCAAAACTATCTGGAAAAGTTAATGGAAAAGTAAAATACTTCCATAACAAAGAACAACTTAACAAATTCATAATGACCAAAACAACCCTACACTTAGTACTAAAAGATGCTTTACAAAGGGATCAAAATGACCACAATACCAAGAACAACAGAAATAACTCACCACACAAGCCCAATGATCAGGAATAGGAAAAGTAGGGAGGGGCTGGAGAGATAGCTAAGTAGAGTAAGTGTTTGCCTGTCAAGCACAAGGGTCTGAGTTCAATGCCCAGTTCCACAAAAAAAAAGGAACAGTGGAGAACCAACAACAGAAAAATAACATCAGAAGAATAAATACATATTAATTATAACCACCAATATAAATGGATTCAGTTCATAAATTAAAAGAAATAGATCAGCAGAGTTGATCAAGAAACCAAATTCAACAAACGATGTATACAGGAAACACATTTAAACCAGAAAGAAATTCCTAGGATGAAAGTTAAATGATGAAAAATTATACTACATGATCCAGGAATTCTGAAAAAAAGCAAGTGTAGCTATTCTGTTTGCAGACAGTCTGAAATTCAAACAAAGAATGATCAAACAAGGTAAAGAAGGTCACTAGATACAGTCATAAATATGTATGCACTAATATCTGAGCACCCAAATATATGAGACAAATTGTAAAGCACATGAAAAATCTAATAACCAATAACAAACTTAATAGTGGCCCTAACACCCTCTTATCTCAAAAAGATAGGTCGAACAGACAAAAAATTAGCAGAGAGGTAGCAGAGCTAAACCAATCCTTTGAACAAATG
>NW_004524796.1:3833189-3834611 GCF_000260255.1 Octodon degus | reverse complement strand
AGATAGGTATAAATTACCAAAACTAAATTAAGAAGATATAAAAAACTCTGAATAGCTCAATAGTGCCCAGTGAAATTGATAATGTTACCAAAAACTTACCAACAAATAAAAGCCCAGGTCCTGATGAATTTACAAATGAATTCTATAAGAAACTGGCCCAAGATTTAATCCCAATACTCCTCAAACTCTTGAAAAAGCAATAGTCCTAACATAGTTACAAGAGCCAAGTATTATACTGATAACAAAACTGGAGCATTAAAATGCCTGCTTAGGATGACTCATGGACCAGGGGTTCGATCCCTGGCATGCCATGCTGGCCCTGCCCTGTGAGGTGATGATTGAGATTGGGCATGGTGGTGTATGCCTGTAATCCCAGCACTTGGGAGGCTGAAAACAGGAGGATCACTATGAGTCTGATCTAGGTAGTGAGACACTGTAGACCCTTCACTAAAAGAAAAAACTTAAATATGGAGAAAGACTCAAACAAAAAAGAGTATTACAGGCTTATCTCCCTCATGAATGTAGATGCAAAAATCTTCAATAATGTACTAGCAAATATAATGCAGCAAAGCATGAGGAAAATTATACACAACAACCAGGTAGGATTCATCTGAGGTATGCAAGGATGGTTCAACATACACAACTCTATAAACATAATACACTATTTCAATGGCTAAATGGAGGTAAAAATGATCATCTCTATAGAAACCCAAAAGTTTTTTGACAAAGCCCAATACTCATCGATGGTCAAAGCCCTACAAAAAATTGAAATAGATGGCCTCTACCTTAATCTGATAAAAGCCACCTATGAAAAACCAACAACCACCATCATTCTAAATGAAGAAAAACAAAATTCTTTTAGTCTCAAATCAGGTACAAGATAATGATGTCCTCTTTCAACACTTCTATTCAATACGGATCTGGAATCATAAGCTAGAGAAATTAAATAAAGGGAGATATAAATGAGTAAGAGTAGGTAAATAAGAAGTTAGAGGTGTAGTGTTTTCCTGGCACCGTTTAAGAACTTTGGTGGACTCTTGGCAGCCTGTGGGACTCTATTAAGCTCTGACCTTCCTTAGCCCTCCGCATATAGGTGTGGAGCTTCTGCTTGTGCTGCTCCAAATTTTTAAGAACTTAGGAGAACTCTGAGTGGTCTGTGGGACACCAGACAGCTGTGATCTGTTGGCCCAGATTGACTAGGCATGGAGCTATCCTGAAGACATTTAAGAACTTTGGCAGATGTTTGGCAGCCTGTTGGACCCTATCTGGGAGATTACTAGGAGCTTCAAAAGTGCCAAATGCAGGAGCAAAAGGCAATCTCAATCCTCTAGGCTACCCAGAACAAATCCAGAGGACAAAGACGTACAAGAAGTTAATATCACACACCCAAAACCTCTGAAATGAAAACAACTGAAGTAAAGA
>NW_004524796.1:3831046-3832514 GCF_000260255.1 Octodon degus | reverse complement strand
AGAGATTGGAGTGAAGTATTTCAGGTCCTGAAAGAAAAGAACTTCCAACCTAGATTGATGTACCCTACAAAACTATCTATCCTATTCAGTGGAGGAATAAGATACTTCTATGACAAAGAATAATTGAAGAAATTCATGACCACCAAACCAACCCCCAAAAGAGTAAGAACAGATATTCTAGAAAGAGACAAAAGTACTCACAGCTTCAAGAACAATAAAAAGGAACCACCAAACAGAGCAAGTAATTAAAAAGAAGGAAAAAATATGGAACCTATAACAGGAAAATAATATGACAAAAATAAGGTAATAAATCTCAGTTATAACCATCAATGTAAATGGCTTCAATTGAGCAATCAAAAGAAACAGATAAAGGGCCAGCTTGATATCTGAGCAGACTAAAGCATCTGCTTAGGCAGAGCACAGCAGCCTACGTTTGGTCCCCAGGGCATGCTGAGATGGTAACTGAGACTAGGTGTGGTGGCACGTGCCTATAATCCCAGTACTTGGGAGACCAAAACAAGGAGAATCACTATGAGTCTGATGTATATAATGAGACCCTAATAAACCCTGTAAATCCTGTGCTAAATTTTTATTTTATTTTATTTTATTTTATTTTATTTTATTTTTTTGCGGAACTGGGGATTGAACTCAGGCCATTGTGCTTGCCAGGGAAGCGCTTATTCCACTGAGCCATCTCCCTGGCCCCGACCCTGTGCTAAATAAAGAAAAAGAAACAAACAAACAAACTAGCAGAGTAGATTAAGAAAGAAAATCAAACAATATGCTGCATACAAGAAACACATTTAATTCAAAAGGAAATTCCCAGACTAAAAGTCAAAGGATAGGAAAATGATCCTCCATGGCACAGGAAATCAGCAAAATTCAAGGGTAGCTATTCTGGTGCTGACAATGTCAACTTCAAACCAAAAGTCATCCAAAGAGATAAAGGAAGTAACTGCATACTTGTTAAGATAAAACTGCAAGAGGAAGATATAACAATAATAAATATGCTTGCATCCAATGTAGGAGCACCTTCCTGAATAAGACAAATTTTAATAGAAATGAAAAATCAAATGGGCAATAAAACAATAGAAATGGGGAAATTGAATGCACCACTGTCAAAAGAAAATAGATCAACTAGGCAAAAAAACAAACAGAACACACCCAAAGAAATGATCTTATGCTGCACCTCCTGCTTCTACAAAAAGAAGAGCAAGTCAAGCCCTAAGCCCAAAGAAGGAAGGAAATTATAAGGGTTAGAGCAGAAATTAATACATTGGAGAGGAAGAAAACAATAGAAAGAATAAAGTAATCAGAGTTGGTTCTATGAAAGTAGAAATAAAATTGATAAACCCCTAGCCAACCTAACCAAAGAAGGAAAAGACAAAATCTCAAATTTATGCAACAAAGAATGAAAAGAGAGAGAGCTTCCAACTCCTGTGCACCCACAAGAACTTTCTGGACCAAA
>NW_004524796.1:3828911-3830421 GCF_000260255.1 Octodon degus | reverse complement strand
ACTGTTTGAGTGAAAGTGAAAACAGAGTTCCAAATCTTGAAGATTCTGGTGCAGCTAGTGAAAAGTTAAGAAAAGATCTCTTAAAAACAATGAAGATGCAGGAAAAAAAATAATACATATCGTGCAAGATGACACAAAGATGAACAGTGTGAGACTAATAGAGGAGTCAATACAAATGACATAAAAAGAATATGAGCATAAGTAAAGCAGAAAACTTCCCAAATATGAGGAAGCAATCTGATATTCAGGTAACCGAAGCATACAGAATGCCAAGTAACCTCAACCCAATTAAAAAAACACAGACATATAATAATCAAGATCCCAGAAATCCAGCACGATAACAATATACTGAAAGCCGCTAGAGAAAAGAAACGGAACATATTTAAAGGAAAACCCATCAGAATTATGGCCGATTTCTCTTCACAGACCATGTAGGTGAGAAGAGCATGGAGCAGAGTACTTCAAATCCTCTATGAAAACAAATTCCAGCCCAGACTACTATATCCTGCAAAACTCTCTTTCAAGTCTGATGGAGAAGTGAAATACTTCAATGACAAAGAACAAATAAAGAATTTCATTATGCCAAAGCCAACCCTACACAGACTACTAAAAGATATTCTAGAAAGGGACCAAAATGATCAGAACTCCATGAGTGAGAACAGAAGGAAACTACTAAATAGGGAAAACAATTAAACACACGAGAGAAAGGAGTAAACAACAGCAAGTAAATAACATGTCGATACATCTCAATTATAACCATCAATGTAAATGAACTCAATTCACCAATTAAAAGAAATAGACTGGCACAATAGATTAGGAAACAAAATCCAACAAGATGCTGTATACTAGAAACACACTTAACTCAAAAAGAAATTCATAGGGTGAAAATCAAAGGATAAAAATAATACTACATGCACCAGCACCTGAGAAAAAAGCAGGGGTAGCAATCATGTTCTCAGACACTCTCAAATTCAAACCAAGAATGATCAAACAAAATAAAGAAGGCCCCTATATACTGGTTAAGGGACAAATTCAAGAGGAAGAAGTAACACTCACAAATGTGTATGCACCAAACACGGGAGCACCGAACTATACAAAGCAAATCTTAATGGACATGAAAAATCTAATATCCAATACCACAATCTTAACAGGAGACCTTAACACCCCCTTGTCCCAAAAAGATAGGTCAAGCAGACAAAAAAATTACCAAAGAAGGAGCAGAACTGAACCAGAGCTTGGAATAAATGGACTTGGTGGACATATGCAGAGTGTTCCACCCAATGAGAGCTGAACATACATTTTTCAGCTGCACATGCGTCATTTTCTAAAATGGATCACATTTTCACAGGTCATGCTTAAGTATATGGAAGAAAACAGAAATTATCACATGCATATTATCCAACCACAGTGCAATGAAGCTTTAAATAAACAGTACAAGAAAGCAGAAAAACCCCATAAATAGGTGGAAATTCAAAAAGATCCTACTTAGCAATTAATGATTAACAGATGA
>NW_004524796.1:3826222-3826861 GCF_000260255.1 Octodon degus | reverse complement strand
AGACAGATATGAGGTTAAACCCAACTGCATATGTTGTAGGGCAATGAGAGCTTCTCTTCTGGATGTTTGACAACCTAAGATTGCAGACAAAAAAAATTAGAGAAAAAGAAAGTCTGCAAGGACAGCCAACATTTTGGCCCTAGCTTTTCAAGGTCAGTGAAGACTTAGGATATAGGATAACCTATGCCATAGCATCATGTAACTCAGTTGTGTCCCAAATTTCTGATCAGGGAGATTATGGGGTCACAGAGGAAAGTGACCAATGATGTAGAATGTGCCTAAGAAGAGTCACCTGGAGAGAAAACATTCTCTCAGGCTTTCACAGAGGGCAAATTGGTCAAGCAATATTATTGACTCACCCACACAGCTGACACTGACAAAGGATCTAAAAACTGCAGTACAGAGTTTCAGGGTAAATCTTAAGGAGATGTGACTTCTTTGTCACACGCAAAAGTTATATTTGTTGTTATTAGGTCTTGCTTTTTCTTGGTCTTAACCATCCAGCAGAAAAATATAATAACAAGGTATGAAAAGTAAAATCATACTGAGCTGTAAAGGGCTCAATTCAACAACTTCTCATATTTCCAGTTGTACCGGTAATCCACTACTATTGTGGACTACTGAATTGGTGAATTCATG
>NW_004524796.1:3817539-3819423 GCF_000260255.1 Octodon degus | reverse complement strand
GGACATTGTCTGCTTTAGTCCGCACCATGGTGACCTGTAAGGAGATGAGGGAGACGCACCGACCTCCCGGCGAGGGTGTCTCGCTGGCCAAGAACCCAGAGGCCTCTCCCGCCACAGTTAATAAGGGGCACTTTCCCGCGCTGCCCGCTCGTGAAAGCCGTGACGCCCATTGGTTCGGCACCTTCCCTTGAAACTGGCTTTTTCTAGATATATGTTATCATTTAAAACTAAAATGTCCCCCAAGCATCCAAAACTCTCAAAGACAGGGCTTTGAGAGAGTGACTGTATCATAGAAATGGATTGAAACATTTTAAGAATTCGTAGATAAGTTCTTAGGAGATGAATTCTGGCCAGAAATTGTAGGTCCCAGGGATGTGGACTGGAATGGTGTGTTCCTGTCCCTGGTTGCTTGTCTACATTTCGGTTGCCATAATTGAACAGTGTATACCCACCATGCTCTTCCACTATGCCTCTTTGCTTTAAAGTCAGCCAACCATAGGCTGAACCCCTTAAATCCATGGCCCAAAACAAATCTCTCTTCCTTTAAGTTGCAGGTGTTAGAAGCCAGGTATTTTGTTCAAGTGATAGGAAAATGATCACTATAATACACTTTATACATACAATTATCTTACAGTCACAGTTTGTTAATATAGCCCCAAATGCACTATCACTACATATATGGTTTCTTACAATAAAAGTACAAGCAGGAGATAAAACAGTCATTAATCTGAGCCTACATACTCAAACTGAAATATTTTTCCGAAGTAAATTTCAAACTTGGAAGACATTTAATAGTGAATAATTAAGATACATGAACCAGTTGTAAATGCTCATTTAATATTGAATAAAAAATTTATATTTTTAATGAGAAAAGCTACAAAGATTTATATTAGAATGGGGATGTTTAACAGGGCATATAGCTCAGCAGCACAGCACTTACCTGGCGAGTGCAAGGCTGTGAGTTTGATTCCCAGTATTGAAAAAAGAAAAAAAGGGGGAGGGAGTATTTGTTGATGCAGTTTGGTAAGTGATTAGTTTATAACAAGTAATTATTTGGTTTGTTCAAGATTTATATATTAATTATAGTAATCTATCAATTATGAAGACATTAAAGCAGTCTTGGAAGTTAAATTTCTTTCTGATCATTTCTTGCTGCTCTGTCTCTTTTCCCTCATTCTCCCCAGATGCAAGCAATGGAGACTGGAATTCCTCTTCTCCAATTTGCATGATAGAAACTGAAATTCCTTTTTCCCAAAGCCAGCCATAAAATCCTAGAAATACCATTCTAACTTGCCCACATCTTCTGGGGTAAGAGCTGGTGATAATGAAACCCTGACCCATCGTATGTGCAATGAGACCTCCCACCATAATGTGTGCTGCCCTATAATCAGGAAGAAGGCTATACAGAGGACCCAAGAAGAATTAGACACACGGGCCTCCAAAGGTTTCCTTCTGACTCTTAATTTCAGCTTCTGCCTTTTTGTCTAATCACATTTCTTCACACTGTGTCTGCTTCATTATGCTTATGTATAGGAGTGCATCTTTGGATCTTCATTTTGAAGGCTCTCACATCAAGCAAAGCTATGACCAAATAAGTGTGTTAGATTTTTCTCTTCATTGTATGCCTTTTGTTATAGGGATAATAGCCATTATCCTCTAAAGGGATAACTCTTTATTCTGTCCCTAATCTATTCCATTGATCCTCAGGTCTATTTTGTCCCTAGATTATAAATATGTGCATGTAATAAATGCAGTGCATATTACAATGAAAAATTATACCCTTTTCCAGAAAAGTGTGTACATACTTCAGCAGCTCACCACCAGCAAGTGTCTGGAAGCTAATAAACCCTGCTTGGAGTATCACCTATAATTGCAGAGGCCAAA
>NW_004524796.1:3815218-3816824 GCF_000260255.1 Octodon degus | reverse complement strand
ATTTCTTTAACTTAATGGTAAGTCATCAAAATAATAGAGTTGTTTTTGACTAATTTTGCCACTGGGAATGCTAGGAGTTTGTATATACAGCATGGTGGTCATTGCATCCCAAGTTTCTCTTCACATATCTACACATATTAAAAGACATGTTGCAATTTCAAAAACATTAAATGTGAAGGTAATGAATCAATAAATCATGGTATTAGCATTATTTTACTTTAAGCTAAGAGTTGTCTTAATGGATTTAAATAAATTTTTATTTACAACTATTACTGATATATGTAAATATCAGTCAGGTATTTTTGCATTTTGGAAATAATAGCAGATATGCAAAAGATAAAAATGAATACAAACTTGTCAGTATGAATACTATCAAATGAAAAAAATTCACTATGAATAATATCAAATGAAGATTATGAAAGACATAAAGAGAGCAAAGCAATAAAACAGAAGACAGTGAAGCTGCACCAACTGTTCCTTATATATCACCACTGTTTCGATGTTAAATGGGCCATAAGGCCCTGTGTTATGATTGTGGTACACTATTGTGGTACTACTGGGAGACCGTGTGACACTGAGAGATGTGCCTTTAAGTCATGTGGGACATGTCCTCAAAGGAGACAATGGGAGGCTAGTCTCTTATGGGTTTTTTTGTTTGTTTGTTTTTTGTTTTTTTTAAACTGACTTGTAATCTAAGTGGTTTTGCTCTATGTGGTCCTGTGATAATGTTACTTCATTATAAGCACATGGCAATATGTCCAGTTAATCATGAAATGGAATCTCTAAAACTGTGACAAGTTTTACAATTTATGTCAATTACTCAAGTATTTCACTATCTAATGAAAAACTGACTTTACACATCATGAACTAGTGTCTCAAGTACTTCAGTAAGGGAGCAACTAATTTTCTAGGTCCCTCTGCATCTTTTAGACAGAAGCTATCTTTCTCTGAATAAATTTTTCCTACTCAGAACCTCCATTGTTCCTAGAATACATTCCCCATTTTACAAAACGTGAACTCAATGTTTTAGACATCTAGTGGGTTAGGAGTTATAGTATTTCCATTAGAGTATTTGGAGGTCTACATGTCATCCCTACATGATATTTGCTACCTCATTTGGAGGTTCCACTGAGATAATTGGGTGGTGATAAGAGTTTGCTTCTATCTCATAGATTCTGGATTGTGAATAACTTAGGTAAACAAAATTGTTATGCTTTAAATGTTATGTCTTTGTCAGTTGCTTTGTGTTTTGTTTAAAATTAGGATAAATTTAAGTTGAGAATATGTGAAAGCTATGATGCTTCTTTCATGGGACATTTTATTCCTGTTTTGTATATGTTGCATTTGGACTTAGTTGCTGAACTTGCCAGCATTTGTTGTCTGATCTGAGTATTGTGGTTTGTTATCTCAGACAATAATGCTAAAGAAAAGAGGGATACAAGCATGCCCTAGTGAATCTTGACAAGAAATATTATAAAATGGTCTTTTTTAATGAACTCTACTCTAAATTTAGCTCAGGATTTTGTCTATACCTTATAGAACTTTAACAAACTGTGCTTACTCTGTCAGCTAACTAAAGGTTATTAGAGCAGCTAGCACACTCTTA
>NW_004524796.1:3813317-3814483 GCF_000260255.1 Octodon degus | reverse complement strand
CCCTACAGCTCAACATAACACCATGACTTTACTTCTTATACTTTTTTTTTACTTTTCTGCTGGATGGTTAAGACCAAGATAAAGCAAGACCTATGCAACAAGAGTTGTAGCTTTTGGTTCTTATAAGATCTGTCAAATCCCCTCAGGATTTATCCTGAGATCCTGTACCTCAGATTGTAGATCCTTTGTCAGTGCCAGCCATGTGGATGAGTCATGGCCAATTGCTTGGCCAATGTGCTCTCTGCGAAAGCCTGAGATAATGTTTTCTCTCCATATGACTCTCCTTATCTGCCTGCAGTTCTTAATGATGTGAAAGGTAACTTTTTCAATGATCATGTGTCATTCTCTGTCTCAGAGTGACCTGAACTGATGCTGTTTTTCTTTACTTAAAGCCTTTATTAAGAGTTGAGCTGTAGGTCTGTACTTGCCTTTCCACTAATAAGTAAGAAAGCCCAGCTTTTTTCTGACTCACTGTGAGCTAACTTCAAAATTCTCTTTTCCTTCTAGGAAGCTAAACTAAGGTAACTTACAACTGTTTGCTTTTCATAGAAAAAGCAGTTGTCAGAAAAAACAATTTACATTTGTGCTTTAGATATGCTAACTGAAAATGAACAAGAGATTTTTAGTTATCCTTGCTCTTCTTTCATGTGCATGTAAAACTAATGGATTTTTCCTTACTGACTAGAAAATTGCAGTTGCAGATCATGAGTATAAATTTAATCTGTGTTATGGAAATTTTAGATAGGACTTTAAATGCTGCTGAACAGCCTTATTTTGCTTCTGGGAAATGCTGCCTAGATGACTAGATAGACAACACAAAATCTTTTAAAAAAATATTTTCTTTGTTTGGTACAGGGTCTCACTACACAGCTTAGACTCACAGTGATCCTCCTGCCTCAGCTTCATCAGCACTGAGATTACAGGTATGAGTTACCACATCCAGTTTCTGTGACCTTCTTGGTGCCCAGGGTTCTGGGACTGGCACAGCATGTGGAACTGTGGATTGAACCTGGATCCTTGTGCTTACCAGGTAGGTGCTTACACTGCTGGGCTGTCTCCCCAGCTCAATACAACTATCTTAGAGACTTCTTTGAACTAGAGCTCAGAGAAGAACTCAAATAAATTGTTGCCTTTAACTGTAAAGGTGTTCTCTTTCACTGGATAAA
>NW_004524796.1:3811047-3812241 GCF_000260255.1 Octodon degus | reverse complement strand
TGATATGGAAGCCAAGATGGAGTACAGAAGGAAATATTCATTTTGATGCTATTTCACAACTAGAACAGTATTGTAAGAGAGATGAAAAATAGTCAAAATTGTCATATGCTCAGACATCCTTTCAACTAAAAACTAATCCTTACTTGTGTTTAAATGTAAATGTAAGCCACAGGAAAATTGGACACCTCTGGCTCTTAAAGTGCCTACTATCCCTGAGCCCGAGACTACTTTTTCTCAATGTTTGAAATGTGAGGACAAGGTTTTCAAGACCCTTTAATCAAAGATTTGCTTACTGTTACTGAGTCTGAGGCTTCCCTACTTGCCTTTCAGATACTAAAGGTTGAGTTTCTAGGGTAGCCACAATTAAAGCCTTCATAAGGCTTTATCCAGCCTTAAACTTTTTTTTTTTTTTTTTTTTTTCCAGAACCGGGGATTGAACTCAGGCCCTTGCACTTGCCAGGGAAGTGCTTATTCCACTGAGCCATCTCCCCGGCCCCCAGCCTTAAACTCTTAAAGGACAATATCCCCAACAGGAATTAAGTGGGGAATTTGGAACTGTAAGGGCAAGAAGAAACAATAAAACAACATCCAGGATTTGGAGGCAGATTTTTTAACATCAATGGCCAGAGATCAGGACCAACTAGTATATCAGGTCCTTCTTTCTGGTACTCTAGTGCTTATATGGGATAAACAAGAAGGAATTCAGAGGCACTATAGCTTGTCAATTGGGAATTGGTCTTTACAATATACATCATAGTGACCAGCTCTGCATCACAGTGAACAGCCATTTCTAAGAAACAAAAGTGTTACTTTTGGGAATTGTAACCGGAGCTATCACCTAGGATACCAACAAACTGAAGTACACTGACCATTGGGAGGAATGGGAAGATCCATTTTCATATGTCCTTTTCTCTCAGAGACAAAAAAAAGATCAAATTAATTCTAGGAATGCTTTCATGTGATCCTGAATTTAGTTCATTAATGAATAGCTGAACAACACATGTATAAATGAACTAAAATCTCCAATTAATAGCCATAGAATGTCTGAATGTTTTTCTTTTCTTTAATAATTTTACTGAGAAACAAATAGCAATCAGACAGCTTCCAAACCAATCAGTAGGACAGTTTCAATAAGAAATACATTGCACATTGTTGTTTCAGTGGTGATTCATTGTACAAGATGCAGACATGACA
>NW_004524796.1:3808596-3810208 GCF_000260255.1 Octodon degus | reverse complement strand
ATTACACGATTTAAGCATAACATGAAACAGGTACTTTCAATCAAGTATTGATATGTTAATCTATAAGTCCCTACAGAATATAAAGAAAAATAAAAATATTTTAAAATATGAATAAACAGTTACATATTTTTACACAGAAATTTAGAAATCTAATCACATACAGTACTGTGCAGCATCATCCAGTGACATTTTTTTCTTGTCTCTTGTTTTCATTTATTGCCCTTTTTAATTAAACAAATGTTTACTTGAGAGACAGCATGGCAATAATTGGTATGTGATAACAAGCAGTACATCTTTAGAAGACCAGAATGACAGGCATTCCAAGCATGACCCTACCAGTAGAGATTGCTATCTTCAGTGCAGTTGCTTAGTTCACAGGTATCAGCATACATAGTTAGTCAGTGTGAGAATCCTACCAATTAACTGCTAGTTTCTTTTTTTTCTTTTTTGGTGGAACCGGCGATTGAACTCAGACCCTTGCACATGCCAGGGAAGTGCTTATTCTACTGAGTCATCTCCCCAGCCCTGCTAAACATGCTGATGTTTCTCAAGATCATTGCCTTACCCATCTTGTGCATATAAATATATGGCTTTGTCCTTGTCATGTTTCCTACCTTTTCTCCTTGCCCTCTCTTCATTGTCTAATCCTCAAGTTCTCACTTTCCTTTTAATTATGTTATACCTTTCTATGTGTATTTCTTCTTTTGAATTCTTTTACAAGGGAGACTGTATGATATTTACACATGTGGGTCTGGTTTACTTCAAATATGAGTATATCTTCAAGTGGAATCAACTTAAATATAAATGATTCAAGTTGATTATACTTTATACTGGAGTGATACTCCACTTTATAAAAATATCACATCTTTTTCATCCATTCCTCAGGTGATGGGTATCTTGGTTGTTTCCAAGATTTGGCTTTCACAAATTGTGCTGCTGTAAATATAGGTACAAGTACATAATTATGATATGACGTTTTCTGTTCCTCCAAGAAAATTCCCAGGAGGGGGATAGATGGCTTGAATGGGATTTCCAGTCCTAGTTTTTAAAGGAGTCCCCACTCTGATTTCTATAATAGTTGCACCAGTCTACATTCCCACCAGCAGTGGAGAAGGGTTTGCTTTTCCACACAGCCTCTCCAACATTTGTTTTTAGTTGAATTGTTCATGAAAGCCCTTCTTTCTGCTGTGAGATGGTATTTCAGTATTGTTTTAATTTGCATTTCGTGGATGGCTAGTGATATGAAGCATTTTTTCATGTATTTATTTGCTTCTTTAATTACGTCCTCTGAGAAGTGTGTGTTCACCTTTGATGCTCATTTCTGGATTGGATCTTTAAATTTCAAGGCCTTAATAGTTTTCAGTTCTTTATAAATTCTAGAGAGCAGCCCTTTATCTGAGTGCTTATAGGTCAAGAATTTTTCAAAATTTTGGGTAGTTTTTTCACCTTGTTGGTAATTTGCTTGATGTGCAAAAACTTCTCAATAAGAGGAGGTCCTATTCATTAATTCTTTCAAGTATTACCAGTGCAATTTGACTTTTGTTCATGAACTGTTTGCCTACCTTTATGTCTTCATGAGTTCCTCCTGCTTTCTTTTTCAGAAGATCTAGTG
>NW_004524796.1:3804582-3807611 GCF_000260255.1 Octodon degus | reverse complement strand
TGAGAGTAAAATATTTCATTTTTCCCCACTTAAAATTATATTAGCCATTGTGTTGTTGTTGATGACTTTTATCAGATTGAAGTAGAGGCCTTCTACCCCAATTTTTTGTAGGACTTTGAATGTGAATGAGTGTTGGACTTTGTCAAAAGCCTTTTTGCGTCAATTGAGATGACCATGTGATTTTCAGATTTGCCTCTATTGATATAGTGTATTACATTTATAGATTTGCAAATATTGGACCATACTTGCATCCCTAGAATGAATCCTACCTGGTCATGGTCTTTTCCTGGTTTTGATATAAGTATAATACTTGCCTCCAGGAATGATTTTAGGAGGATTGCTTCCTTTTAAATTTCCTTGAAGAGTTTGAGAAGCACAGGGACTACATCTTCTTTAAATTTGTTGTAGAATTCAACTGTGAATTCATCTGGACATGGACTTTTCTTGCCGGTATGTTTTTTATTTCATTTCACATTTCATTGGCTGTTATTGGGTTATTGAGAGTTCTTATATCTTCTTGATTCAGTTTTGCTAATTTGTATCTTTAAGGGATCTTTCCATTTCTTCTGTGTCTTCTATTGTGTGACAGTAAAGTTTTTCAAAGTAGCTATTGACAATCTTCTGAATTTCCACTCTGTCTGTGGTAGTTATATTGCTTGTATTTGAAGTTTTTCTTTTGTCTTTTTGATGTTGTTAGCTAGGGTTTATCAATTTTATTTAATCTTTCAATGAACAAGCTTTTTGATTCATTAATTCTTTGAACTGTTTTCTTCATCTCAGTGGAATTAATTTCTGCTCTAATCTTTATGATTTCTTCCTGTCTTTGGGCTCTGGGTTTGATTTACTCTTCCTTTTCTAGATATCGGAGTTGCAACTTTAGGGTGTGTATGTGTTCACGTTCTGTTTTCCTAATGTGTGAGTTCACAGCTATGAATTTCCCTCTGAGAACTGCTTTCATCACATCCCATAGATTCTGATAAGTTGTACTTGAATTTTCATTGAATAGTAGATATTGTTGAATTTCTTTTTTAATTTTATCTGTGACCCATTGGTTGCTGAGTAGGGTATTGTTTAATTTCCATATATTTATAGGGTTTTTCTGTTTTCTCATCTCATTTATTTCCAGTTTCATTGCACTGTGGTCAGATAATATGCATGGAATAATTTCTGGTTTTTTGCCTATACTTAAGCATGACCTATGGACCAGTATGTGGTCCATTTTAGAAAATGACCCATGTGCAGCTGGAAAAAAAATTGTACATTCAGCTGTCATTGGTAGAACACTCTGTATATGTGCACTATGTCTATTTATTCCAAGCTCTGATTTAGTTCTTCTGAATGTTTTTCTAATGACCCAAATTCATAAGAGACTTACCTTACACTTCAGGACACATATATGTTAAAAATGAAAGAGTGTAACAAGATATTCCATGCAAGCTGTAACCAAAAGTGAGTAGAGATTTCTATACTTACAGTAAAAAAATATAGGACAGATCAAAACCTGTTTGAAAAGACAAAGAAAGTTATTATATTATGATAAAAGGCTCAATTCCACAGGAAAATATTGCAGTTAAATATTGATGTACTCAATATTAGAACACTTAATACATAAAGCAAAAATTTATAGATTGGTAGGAAAAATAAAATCACTGAACAAGAGCAAAATTTAATCCTTGAAGAGTATAGATTAAAATTCTTAACCAAATATTAGTAGACTAATTCAAAAGTACATTATACGTATGGTACTGGTGACCATTTGGGATTTACTCTGGGATGCAAGATTCAACCTATACAAATTAATAAAAATGATGCATCATATCAATAAAACAAAGAATAAAATTTGCATGCTCATTTCAGTAGATTCTTAAATATTTTTGCTAAAATTTAATATCCTTTCATGAAATTTGCCATAAAGTAGATAAAGAAAAAGTTTATCACAATAAAATATGTGTATGACAATTGTCCCACAATTAACATCATAATCAACTGTGAAAAACTCAAATTTTTTACTATAGGGCCCAAAGAATGAACAAACGTCTTTTTAACCATTTCTATTAAATATAACAGTAAAAGTTCAAGCCAGAGCAGTTAGGTAAGAGAAATTAAAAAAAAAAAAAAAAAAAAAAAAAAGCAATACCAAAAGTAAGAAGTAAGAATATTTTATTTGCAAATGACATGATGACATCTGTAAAACACTTTAAATGCTCCATCCACACATTAAAAAATCCCTTTTAAAACCCAAAGGGAAATGAAATCCTTTTCTTCAATAAACAGTGCTACAAATACTGAATGCCATAAGCAAAACAATAACATTTGTGCCAGACACAAGAAATGAACTCAAATTAGAATAAAGACTCAATTTAAGACTTAACATCACAAAACAAGTAGAAGAAAACATAGAAAAAATCCTTGTGACCTTGACATTAAGTTATGACTATGGCAACAAAACCACATGCTATAAAAGCAAAAAATAAATGAGTAGAACTGTGTCAAACTGAACAGATCTGCATCACAAAGGAAGCAGTCTAAAAATGCAATGGCAGCATATGAAATGAGAGAAAACACTGAAAATCATACCCAGTAAGGGGATGGCATTTAAAATGCATAGAAACCTGAACAGTGAGAAATGATAAATACACCAATTTCATCCATGGACAGAGAATCTGAAGAGACATTTCTAAAAAGAAGACATACAAAGCCCCAGCACTTTAAGAACCATAGAAATGCAAATTAAAACTATATGTAATGAGATATCATCACCCCATAACTGTAATTTAAAAAAAATAAGTAAAAGATAGCAAGTGCTATTGAAGATATGGAGAAAAGGGGATCTTTATACATTCTTGAGAAGAATGCAAATCAGTATAGACACTATAAACAGTTTCCCCAAAACAACTAAAAATAGAGCTACCCTATGAGCTAGTAATTCTATTCTTGGGTATATATATACAAAAGGAACTGAAATCAGAATCTTGGAGCAACTCTGAATCTCCTAAATTCAGTGCAACACAATTTTCAATAGCCAAGGT